>NW_020654972.1:10713656-10728432 GCF_003589595.1 Hyposmocoma kahamanoa | reverse complement strand
ACTTTTTAGCGCAGATCCGACGTCCATATAATTGTAAATCAATGTTACAATTGTTTTATTGCTAATATAATACATAGTTGACATATCTGTGTAGATCTTTAAGCCGAATACCCTCTTTAAAACGACACTGTTGACCATGGAACTCTGTTAAATGTATTAATATACTAATTAACAATATTAGTAAAAAATTTTTTAATACGAAAATCGAATAATGAACTAAAATACGCCAGGGTGAAGTTGAAACCTTCTAACTTCCATGAACTAAGAATCGAAACCTCTTTGAATTCCAGAAGTATCAAAGAGCTCAATTTAAAGTTTTACTTAGTTTTACGGAGTTTTAAAAGTGAAATTCCTTGTTAGGAATGATTTAGTGCTGAAGTGTGTGTTTTCAGTTTAATTTGAAACTTGAATAAGTAAAATAGGAAACTAAGATTTTAAGCTACCGTCTTTCAAGAGTTTGACCTACTGTCTTTCAAGCAGAGGCCGTGGGATCGAATCCAGTTTCGTACCTCTGAGTTTTTCGGAATTGTATTTGAAATTTACCATGAGCTTTTTTGTGGTCTGTGAGCTTTTCGGTGAAGAAAATCATAGTGAGGAAACCAGCACGTCGCACGTTTTTAACCCTCATTGGGCCAGCGTGACGGACTATAGCCTAAACCTTCCCCTAAGAAGAGACCCGTGCCCGGTAGTGGTATGTATAAATGGGTTGATGATGAAGATTTTAAGAAATATCCGTTTGTTACATTAGACGTGTAATCGTAAGTTTTAAACCACGTTTTCATATTTAAAAAAATAAGATATCAAGCAGAAGCTCTACAATACAACACAAATATTCATAATTGCACACTGGGACAAATACAAAAAATAAAAAGACAGGTACAACAGGTGGTCTTATTGCTATATAACAATCTCTTCCAGGCAACCTTCGTGTTGCAGGAAAAACTGTGAGATAATAATTAATTGAAGGCGCAACAGAATACGTATTTAAAACACATATTGCACATACACAAATGGAAAAAAAGAAAAAAATAATATAAAAAGTCTAAAACAGATATCCAAAATAATAGTAATAAATAAATTAAATACTTAAATAAATAAAATAAATAAATAACAAAAAAATACATATGATTACACAAAATGAAGTAGGATTATATAGAACATAATAATAACAACACAGAAGATCTAAAACAGGTAAGAATATGAGAATTTATAATAATAATTAGAGTGTAAGTTAATTAGCTTTGAGTAGAGTTTTGAAAGACACAACAGACTTAGGGCGTCTGCAGAGAATTCCACAGCTTGATGCTTCTAGCTTTGAAGGAGGTGGAATAGAAGTTAATAGAAGGAAAGGAATAGTAAGAGAAGACCGTAAGGTACTCTAATTCAAATTCAAATTCAAAATAATCTTTATTTCATAGGTACGCATTATTACACTTGAAATCGTCACAATGGTTAAACTCTACCGCTCATTCGTAAGGCAGATTCCCCTGAGAAGAATGAGCAAGAAACTCTAGGGGTTGCTCTTTGTAAATAACATTTACAATATTTTTTTTTTTTATTTGAAACATCAGAGATCGAGACTACCTCCATGAGCTAAACGGGTACTACCACGGATTTTTATTATCCAAGTACGCAGAAGTTGTATAATAACCTTTAGTATAAAGTTTTTGTTTCACTATAGCTTTAAGCCTCGTGAAAGGCAAATTTTGTATATCAACCGGAATCTTGTTATAGAAGCGTATACATTGCCCCTTAAATGATTTTTTGACTTTGTGAAGACGACTATCAAGAAAAGCTAGTTTATTTTTATTCCTCGTGTTAATGTTATGTCTGTCACTATTTTTCATAAAGAAATTACTATTCCTTCTAACATAAATTACATTTTCATAAATGTACTGTGAGGCTAGTGTAAGAATGTTAATTTCCTTAAACTTATCTCTCTACTAATTTTGCAAACAACGTCTGTTTTGAAACATTTTTTCCACTTACCATAACCACCATATCCGCCATATCCACCGTAGCCCAGTCCACCTCCGTATCCTAAGCCTCCATAGCCCAGGCCTTGTCCGCCGTAGCCCAGGCCGCCGTAGCCAAGACCGGCCAGGCCACGTTTTTCCGTCTTCTTAGCTTCCTCGGCACATACTGCGGCAATGGCAAGGGCGGCTACGACCTATGACAATATTTTTTTTAGTTAATAATATTTCATATTATTTGTTATGATATTTTATAAGAAAATTTGTATTTGTTTACAAAATACTTATTTGTTTTACATTATATGAAACTCTTTTTACGGACCTCCTGTCAGTCGAGACATATTCAATTAAAAACAAATAAAAATAGAATTTAAAACTTTGTTAGCTTTTGACTAAGCTATTACAAAATTCCGGGGAAAAGAAATAATTTAGAAGGAGGTATTATTCACTCCATGTTTATAACTTGAAACTTAGGTGAATATATTCTGCTTTAACGATCTCTGGTAATTAGTGATAATTGGAATGATCTTTGAAAAATTATAAACAAGGTATTTAATCAATAACTTTTGTAATTATAGTACGTAACTGGTTGACTTTACCATCTCAGTCAGCCGTGACTTTATAATCACATTTAAATTGTAGAGACGACAACAAACGAACAGCAAAAAATTCAAAAATTGTACCTATATTTTGGACTGATTTTTACCGACTTAAAAAAAGAAGTTCTCAATTTGACTGTTTTTTGTACCTATGTATGTTACGCGATAACTCCGGCTTGTGAACCGATTTTGATGATTCTTCTTTCGTTGGAAAGAGGGTACCTCAATATTGGTCCATTTAAATTTGAAGGACATATTCCTGCTCTAAGGGTGGCAAACTGGGGAATGAATCCAGTTTCGCACACTTTCCGGTAACCGATTTCGATAAAACTTGGCAAATAGATGTAATTTCACGAACTTTTGAGGTTGGTTTTTTTTTTATAAAAAAGTTACAATTATTACATTAAACCATTAAAATAAGTACGGACAGGTTTTTTGTGATTTAGTTATAATGTATACTTTCGAATGTTTCGATTAGTCTGTTTGTTTGTATATCAGCAAGAAATACACAGAAGTTTCAGTTTGTAATTAGTATTGAATAAAGATATTGCTAGTAAACCAAATAAATTAATAAATTAATATTCACAGGTTTACGTAACTTTGAAATTTAGCTCATAGGTGCATGTGTGAAGGCCCACAAGGATTCAGAAACGTCAAACTATCCATCAATTTAAATCTCAATATCTGCAATATCATTTAATTAAACCAAACATTACATCCATCTTTTTGAAAAACCTTAATTTAAAAAATAACTGTTTTTTTGAATGATTTAATTTACATCTGTTACTAGTATTACTAGAGCAGATATACAAAAATTATATTTGGAATTAGATTGCAATATCAGTGGGTTTTTCAATTCCTACGTTGAAACATTTGCAGATGCGCTAAGCCTTATCCATGTGTGAATAAAACGATAGCACGTTTCAGAAAACAAACGACGCCATCTATCGGCATATCTAGCAAAAGCTTTATACATCGAGACTTTACTTTGAATTATTCTTTAATGTGTCGAGTTGCATAATGTCTGCAAAAAAAATGTAGCGAAATTAATTAAAAAAAGAATCGGAAAACTTTCTTTAAATACGTAGTTTGGTACAACAAAGAGGATAAAATTTACGAAATACAGCTACATAATGGACCAGGGTTCATTTTGCTCTTGTTTTGTTAGGTTCAATGTTAAATAGTTTATGTTAAATAAAAAAACAAATGACGACAGGACTTAGAGTGATTACAATCACCTATAAATCCTAAGTGTACCGATGCAATCGCGCGTTTATATCGATGCAGCCGCGCGCATGCATCGCGTTTGCATCGATGCTAAAAGTTGCGTGTGTAACCGCTCTTAGGATCGTATTCTAGAACTCTACTCAAAGCTTAAGTCAGGACTTGAGTATGATTCAAAGCACTAGAAATCATACTCAAGTCCCTGCCATCAGGGTCGTATTTCCAGTGCTTGTGTTGCCAGTGCAATCCTGACTTGAGCATTGAGTAGAGTTCTGGAATACGACTCTTAATGTGTTTTACTAGTTGATTGGCCAATGTTTTTTACCTATGCCTGATTTTTAGCATTCTACAGCAATTCTTGCAAAAGTTCCAAAATATGGACATGAGGTCCTTTACGTCTCGCCTACAGAATGTGTGCATAATAAAATTAAAATGATAGATTGTTCGCGGATCTCCTAAATTAGCAAGCCATGTGAAACAATGACGTCATAGCGGCACAATGTCTCCCTTTGTCTTCGATAGGAAGTGTCGCCATTACCACAGCCACTGTTCCATGGCCACATAGTGTTGACACATGATCAGTGTAACGACTATAGTTGACCTATAGGATGTCAGCTAATAAGTAACTTCGGATAATTGACAAAATGTATCGATGGTACTGAGGAACGTCATTTTGTGTTCATTGTCAAAATTACAAAAAAAAAACATTATTTAATTTGCAATACAATGACAATAAGGTAATGCAAATTATTGATTTAACATTGTTAAATAAGTTACACGATGGGATACGTTTTTAGAAGAAGAATGTATGCTTAAAACTTACATTAGAATTATATTAATTGAAAAGTCTATTACAAAACTGAACGTGTTAGATAAAGATATGTGGAAAGACGACATGACTTTAGATTCCATACAAATTTGATTCCATACAGTTTAACATTATTTGAAAAGAGAAATCCCTAGAGTTTCTTGCTAGTTGTTCCCAGGGAAGTCAGCACAGTGAGCAATAGCTTAAAAAATTACGTTTTCAAGTATAAATTTATTTTTTATGGAATAAACGATTATTTGACATTGATTTTGTGTTTGGCTTGAAATGGTTCTTTGGCGCAACTACACTCAAATGCTATTACGCTAAATATTAAACAACAGCACAACACATGAAGACACAAATAAAATATGCATTCTGAGATTGCTCATCGCGGGATATGCCCATTCCGTATTTTCTTACATCTCTTGCATATTAATGTATGTAATTCTTCGTGTAATTCTTTGAATAAATTGAATAACATAATGTTTCTATTGCACTCTATTGGTAATGATGACACAAAATGCAATAAGCCGATGTACATTAGGCGGCATTATTGTTAAGTAGTAATTTCTGTAGGGCGAGAGATAAAGGATATTAAGTTAATATTTTGGGTTTAGGCGTTTTTACAAATGTTGCTTTAGACTGTTAAAAATCACGCAATGATAAAAGTCATTAAGTCCTATTGTCGTTTTTTAACCGACTTGAAAGAAAAGGAGGAGGTTCTCAATTCGACTGCATTTTTTTTGTATGTTTGTTACGCGATAATTCCGATTTGTGAATGGATTTTGATGATTCTTTTTTATTGGATAGAGGGTGGAAAACTAGGGAATGGATCTGGTTTCGCGCACTTTCCGGTAACCGATTTCACTAAAGCTTAGCAAATAGATGTAATTTCAAAAACTTTTGAGGTTTTTTTTAGCACTCTGTACTGAGATTATATTTGACATACACACATCAAAAAAAGTTTGCGATCAATAGCATAAGCTCCTATAATTCTTTAAATTTAACTTTATCAAGAAAATATCTATGTTGTATGCTTTCTTTAAATAGGAATACACTGTTTGAAATTAAAATATAAAACTATTTTTTATTATTTATTTTAAAAAATTGAGCCATTAATCATAATGTAATAGTGATAGAAATTTCATAGAAAGAAAAAGACTGTTTAATTAAACTTAAACAACAATTTATTATTAAAAGGTGTGAATTCAATATAAAATAACTCCTCCCCTGGCTCGAATACATGCGAAGATCCTCCTGGGCATGCTGAGGATCAAGTTATCCAGCATTTCCTGGGGTAACCTATCCCATTCTTCAATAGCGGCTTCCCTGAGCTCAGGAACTGTCTGGGGACGTGGCTCTCGGTTCCATACTGCTCGTTTAAGAGCATCCCACGCGTGCTCTATTGGGTTTAAGTCGGGCGAGCCGGCAGGCCAGTCTAATCGTGTGATATCGTATTCTTGAAGAGCAGCATTGACTCGTTGAGCTCGATGTGCGGGCGCATTATCCTCGACCAGTACAAATTGATGCCCATGGTTTACTCGGAATGAACTGACGATATCATCAATAGCAACTGCTTTGTACATGTCTGCTGTCATGAAGCCCCGATACGGGATCAAAGGCGTTCTAGCTCCAATCATAATGCCACCCCAAAAGGACACCGATTTTCCGCCTTGCTGAACTGTTCCAGTGGCAGTTCTTTGTCTTTCACGGTCGCCTGGTCTTCTCCAGACACGGACACGTCGGTTATCTGGATGAGTGCTGATTCGGGATTCGTCAACGAAGAGACAGTTTTGCCAAATGTTTTCGTCCTCACCTTCTTCATTTTGCCGAAGTCTAGCCCACTGCAATCTTCGCTGTTGACGTTGCCGGGAATTGAGCGGAGCTCGCCAAGACCTCCGTGCTCGTAATCCAGCCTGGTGCAAGCAATTGCGAACGGTCTGCGTGCTAACTTCAAGCCCAGAGGCGGCCCTGACTTCTGCTTTTATTTTAGTAGCGTTGATTGTTGGATCACGGGCTGCCAGCAATCTAATATAGCGCTTTTGGGCAGCTGTCAAAACAGTTGGGCGACCGCTGCGGGGTCGGTCAGCTAAATTCCCCATTCCGTGATACCTCTGCAACGTAGCCACGACACAGGATTGGGATATAGCAAGTCTGCGTGCTATTACTCTCGTGGTGTATCCTTCTTCCCTCAAAGTTACTATTCTAGCTCGTAAAACCTCTGATAATCCTCTTGGCATTTTTTCAATCACAACTTTCCGCGAAAAATATCTTGAATCGCTTATAATTGACTAAATCAGATTTCTGAATGAGCGTAAGCTAGGACTGAAAGCCTTTTTATATGAAAAAACAATTGAACGGGGTCATTGTTTTATGTTCTAATTTATTTTTAAACAAAGAATCTAAAAAGAAGAAAAAATTATAATATAATCTACAGTAACAAAAAAGATTTCAGTTTTTCGAAGTGATCGCAAACTTTTTTTGATGTGTGTATATTAATTTATTCGACTTACTCTTTTTAAAATGCTATTTGGCACTTATAGTTCTTTACTTCTTACCTGTAGATTTATTCATGACAAGTATAGAACTAAGGGAGTATGCAACTAAAGAACATCTTTTAATTAATGTATAATACTTAACAATAATATTGAATTATAGGAAAATAATGTCATTATGTAATAAGGAAATGAATGAAAAAGAAAGGAACAAAGAGCTGGAAGTTGGGTAAATGGGCATTGAACCGTCGTTTAACTGAATTTGTAGGAAGGTGATGAAGGTTATGTGTTTTTTTATTAATCCATACAATTAAAGGTTTTGGTACGAATATGGTAAGTAATTATCATGATACTTAACCAACGTTATGGGCTCTTACAAGTCCCATGGTCACTGTTGTCTGGTTTGTCAGAAAAAACCAATGTACACGATTTGGATCCGAAAAACAAAGTATTTTTTTTCCAATGTATGGCAGTCTCGAATATAAGATATTTTTGAAATTATATAGTTCACATTCGATTATCTCGGTGGCTCAATTATTTGCCCTAAGGACGCTGGATAAGGAGGTCCTGGGTGCGATTCCCGATACGACAAATTTTAGAATAAATCGGAATAATTTTTATTTTGATAATATACAGATAAGGTAAAAAAGACAGTAAAAGGTCGAATTCTAGAAAGTAAAACTAGGATTTTTATTTTTATATGAATAAAATTGGGTCCCCGCGGCAAGGTGCCCAAGATGCTGGCAGCGTTAACCCTTTGTATTGCTATGCTAATGCATTGGGCAAGGTAGCTGCCGACATTTGGGTTTCCCAGACAATTTTTTGGATAATATTTAGTTCAGATGAAGGGCACTGGGACCCCATGGGCCAAAGGTTTCGACAGCAAAGGCCGTAAATAGGCTTTTCTAAATTGATTTACGTCTGGATGCTTTAGGTTGAAATCCCGTAGCTCATGCGGTTATCTAACACATTGTTATTATAATAAATTCTGAAATACACTGGGATAACAATGCAAATACAATATTATATAGATTTTAAGTTCATAATTATTCAGCAAACCGCTACATCTCGTCCCATGAAGCGTGAAAACGCTTTCATATATTGGAAGACGAAAAAGTAATTGTAAGAAGCAGTTTTGGTCAAACGTGGATTCTTGACCAAAAATAGTTGATAATATAGTGTGGATTTTTTTATAGATCTTTTTTTTTATAACACCAAGTGAGGGGACGAACAGGTCGTGCGCCTGGTAGTAAGCCCCACGCCTGCCCATAACAGTTGCAGTATGTATCAGGGTGACAGGCGCAGTGGCAGTGCCCGTCTTTGCGATTTTAAGCTCTGAGTGGCACTGCAGTTGTTATGGACAGGCATGTAACTACAACCAGGTACACAACTTGTTCGTACCGTCACTTAATATTATAAAAAAAAAAAAAATTCACACTACTGAGCGTGGGTTTCATTATTTTACAAAACCATAATTTTTAAGACACCATAACGAGTAAGATTTATTTAAAAAACAAACACGATCCTTACCAAGAACTTCATGTTGACTTGTAGCTGTTCACCTCACAGAACACTAAGTGACTGATGACCGAATCTCGCGCCGCGCGCTTATATACCAACCTGCGTGCACGCAACCCCAATTATTAAATTTTTCAACTATCAAGGATACTTGTTAGTGTAAGGGGTGCTTATGTGTTTTTTTACGGTCATTAATTTTGGTGTATCATTACGATTTCGTACAGTAAATTATAACAGTAGAATATAGGATTTATAAATGTATTCCTTTGTGCTGAAGTAGGTAGTACAAATTTGTACTACAATGGTAAAGTAAATGTGATTTTAAGATAAGGTTATTTTAAGTTGTCGAGGCAGACCTCATTTTTAGGCCTAATATTAAATCTTATTTTTTTATTTATGTAATGGTTTATGCATTCTCGGAAAGATAATTTGAGGCACCTTGTATTTTCTGTATTAAATACCCTAAGAGTAAACAATATTTGATTTATGATACTGGTATAGGTACTAAACGTATTTCTTAACTACTAGGTACTAAATGTAAGTCCTATGTGGAAAATATCAATTTGTAAGACCGGGGTGTGCTCGAGCATATAATTTTGATACATTTTATAGTTTTTATTTCTTTTAAATTTGGATTCTTTTTGACGTTTTGTTTTTGATATTCAGTTGTTGTTTTAAAAATAAGTTCCTAAAAATTCCAAAGGATTCTTTAATTATTTCCGTTTCCTAAAACTACTTAGGCAAGAATCTCGCCAACATGGGGAAATTTTTTCTTGGATGATAACAATATTTTTGTATTCTAGCACTTTAAGAACATGCATGACTGCCTTCTTGGCCGAACGGTTACAATGCCAGACTGCCACGCAGAGATCACAGGTTCGTTGCCGGGTGTCATGGTGAATGTTCATCTATCCCACGTTGCCGACTCAACCGGCGAGAGGTAAACCCGGTTGAGCGTCCCCATATAACTAATAATATGGCCCAGGGAGACTCAGGGGTATCTATAGAGATTTCCCCACGTCATAAAAAAGGTTCGTTCCCGGGCCGGGAGAAATATTTGTATAGCCTACATTTATTTCTCTCGTGAGTTTGGGTGTAATTTGTAGTTGTCTATGTGTGTGTCCATGTCACCAGCGACCCAGGGTTTCCCTAGTGCGGGGCTATGGTGAGTGTGTGCGTTATTATAATTATTATTATGTATTTTATGTAAGTAGATGTATTTTTATTATTATTCCGACATTTATGTACTGATTGCGGTGATCTTTATTTTTGTTGGAAAGGGTGTACCGAATATAATCCCATTCAAATTTGAAGAAAATTTTCCACTTCCAATGGGGGTGTATTAGGGGTTGAATTTTGTTTATTGACTATCACCCACTTTCTGTTAGCCGATTTTAATAAAACTTGCAAAGGCAAATACATGAAATTACACAAAGTTGAGGTGGGTTTATTTTTAACAAAAAAGATTATTAGGATTATTTTTAAACTTATTTGTCGCACTGTTAATACAATAGTGTATATACTCAAAAAGTGTATTTTTTTTAGAATCGATGAAAAACTAATTATTCACTTGCCGTGAAAAATTAATAAAAATTATGTATAGCTTAAAGTGTATTACCGAAAAAGATTATCTGCTTCATTCTTTAATTGTTTCTCATAATATTCTAGCAACAGTTTCATTGACGTGTAGAGAACAAAAATTTACATTCAGAAATGGAATATTCTTGAATTTCACGTATTTTGAGTTACAACAAATTGTAATAGCAGTGCGATGTGTATTAAATTCATTATTTTTAAATTAAAAATTACCTAACTCATTGCAGTGAACTTTTCTATGGTGGAATCTAATAAGCAAATAAGAAGATGTGGTTCACCAAAAGGAGCCCTATCGCAATGACGTACTATGTCCATGGGCAACAATTGGTGGGTACCTTGTGCTGATTGGTAAGCCCTTTCTAAAGCATGTTCCAGACTTCAACATGGTAGCTGCTATTAGTGACAGAATAACGGCAATAACTTCTGGGCCACAACAATATACTGTATGCCATCGTGAAGTGTTTAACTGTCTCCGGGGCCGAAGGGTTACCATGCTGGTCTGTCATGCAGGTGTCCCGGGCTCGAATCCCGGGCCGGGAGAAATATTTGTTTAAAATAATAATAACGCATAATAATGACCCATGTCATCGAATGTCGTCCATCCAGTGCTGCAGTGTTGGTCTGCCGCAAACAAATGTAGGTCATACAAATATTTCTTCCTGCCCGGGAATCGAACCCAGGACCTCTGCGTGGCAAATCAGCATGGCAAACCATTCGGCCATGGAGGCAGTTAAGCAACTTTAAGTGTGTAGTTTTATGCGGAATTATTTGTCGTAGATGAGCATCTCGTAGTAACATTTTTCATGTTGTATGCATTTATTTATCTCGTGAGTTTGAGTTTATTTTGTGGTTGTCCATAGCATCCGCGATACAGGGTTTATCTAGTGCGCCATGAGTGTGTGCGTTATTTTCTTTATTTATTTATTGGCGTAAAAGGGCCACATCTTTAACTTGATATGGTTTCAGAAAAGGGGCTTAAAGATTCTACAAACGAAATTTGGTCAATAATTTTTTTAAGCTTACATTATTATACATAATTTTTTTCATTCGTTCACAGTTCGTATTATTTTAATGACTTTAACATTACAAAACTTTCACTCTCAGTCGTGCGCCTTACGGTCTCCTCTTACTCTTTCTTTAAACTGTTTTACATTTTTTTATTACTATGTACTTAGAATAATAACGCATAGAAACTTAGCCCGCACACGCTAAGTGAGGCAAATTGAAGCGCTCCCAAAGGGCCTACACGAGCGGGCGGGCCTTCAGTGCTCAAGGTCAATTTGCACCGCGAACAGCTCCAGAATTTTAGCTAAAAATGACGAAATGTGCGGTAAATGAGTGTAAAAATACGTCAGTCAAACATAAAATAGATACTAACATCACATTCCACAAGGAAGTAATGCGTTTCAACTTGTATTTTTATATAAATATTTACTAAAACCGAAAATTAACCTACTACTAAAACTAGCCCACACGAATTTGATTTTTGCCTCACTTGTGACAGTTCGTTTGATATGAAACTATCATTCTATGTGTTATTATTCTAAGACTATGTATTTGTTCCATTGTGCAATAAAGAATACTTGTATTGTATTGATTAAAGCACTTTTGATGCATGGTCACATTATGTCTTCATTATACTAAGAGCAAGTAAGCTGAATGCACTGACGGCCATTTTATCCAGATTCTGGAGAGACGGAGAACCGGCAACCGATTTCTTGGGCGTCACGACTCGTATTTGTGTTTTTGTTCATTTGTCGCTAAATGACTTGATCGAATATGAGTTTATTAAGCCCCCATCATTAAGTTGCAAGTTAGAACAAAACATTTATTTAAAAAATCCTTTGTTTGAAATTCCTTGTTTAATCTGTTATTCTGTTTTTTTTTTGTCTTGGACGCAAGTCCTTTGAGCCAGGTCTTCATTTAATCATCGGGATAGATAGATAGATAGATAGATAGATAGATAGATAGATAGATAAACACTTTATTCACTGATATAACACAAATACAGATTAAGCATAAAAGAAAAAACAAAACATGATTGTCATACCAGTGAAACGGCGCTGACACAGCATATGCCAAAGTTTCCTAAGGCGCTGGTTTTCAATCAGAACCAACGAGAGGGATTAAGTTATTAGAAAGCAAAAATATAACGACTATGAGTAAAGTTATACATTGACAATAATAATATACATGGTAAAGTATATAATTGTATAAGTATATAATTGATTAACAAAGCTAAAAATAAAAAAAAATTAGAGAAGAAATATGGAATAATAAAAACAATCCTAGAGCGTTATGGCAGATACTAAATGAAATTACAGGCAGGGCAAAAACTATAGCTGATACTGTTATATTGAACGCGTTCCTGAGAAATAACAGCTCCACTAAAGACATAGCGAACAAATTTGCCGATTGTTTTGAGTCTAATGTTAGAAATATTATTCCGAAGTGCAACATTAGACTTATGGATAAGTGTACCTATGCTTCTAGTGTTGATACGAGTTGCAGGTTTCGACAAACATCTGCTAGGTCTGTTCTTAAAGAGATAATATCATTAAATAATAGAAAGGCACCAGGCATTGATGGAATTAGAGCACAAGATTTAAAAATAATTGGTTTAAAAATGGCAGAAGTAATAGCTCATTTAATCAATACGTCTATTAGGCAAAGTAAATACCCAAATGGACTTAAGACCGGTATAGTTAGACCGATATATAAAAAAGGACGACACGATGAATGCGACAATTATAGACCAATAACCATTCTTTCCACTGTTGACAAAATAATTGAAAAGGTTGTTTCGAAACAGATACATACCTTTTATAAAAATAACAATGTTATCACTGACAAACAATATGGGTTTCAGAGCGGCAAAAGCTCAACACAATTGCTATCTAAATTCACAGACAGTGTTAACAAACATCTTGATGATAAGGAACATGTCCTGGTACTATTTGTTGACTATAGTAAAGCATTCGATACCCTGAGGCATGATATACTTATCGAAAAGCTTAATGATTGTGGTATAAGGGGTCCACTTAGTGAATGGTGTCAAGAGTATCTCAGGGACAGATCATATGTTGTCAAAGTATCTGATGATTTCAGCAGAAAGGTTGATGTATTGGATGGCACGGCACAGGGCTCAGTGCTTGGTCCTTTACACTATATTACTTATGTAAATGATGCAGTCAATCTGGTCAAAAATTGTGAAATATATCAATTTGCAGATGACACATGTCTCGTATCTGCTAACAGAGACCTTAACATTGCTTTGCTTCACCTGCAAACTGATTTTGCTCTATTGTCTGACTGGTCTCATGATGCTGGCCTTTTAATTAATAATGAAAAAACAAAAATGATGTACATAAGTTCTAGTCAAAACAGAGTAAAGGATGTTAGGTTGAATCTGACTCCCCATAACCACAAATGTATCCATTCTAACCAGCAAAGCTGTTCTTGTAGCCCAATTGAACTTGTACAAAAGATTAAGTATCTCGGCTTAATAATAGACGACAGATTTAAATGGACTGAGCATATAACTTATGTATGTGATAAATTACGAGCAATTCTAGCCAAGATTACCATAATAAAACACAAAATTCCGTACACCACACTATTGAGTTTATATAAGGCTTTAGGAGAAACGACAATACACTATGGTCTTAGTTCCTATGGTAGAACTTGCAAAACACATCTTGATTCGATATACAGGTTGCAGGTGAGAATCCTAAAAGCAATAGTTCCGTATAAAATTAGGGCCCAATACGAGGATTCTAACGCGATTTTCCATCACTGCTCTATAGTACCGATACATGAGAATGTTAAGTGTATGTTGTTATCAGAAAACTTTTTTGATAAAAGCCTTCAAATTACTAGAGTCTATTGCAGAAATACACGTAGTGCTTCAAATATTACCTTAAATGTACCTCGTTTTAACAACCTTTACGGAAAACAGCTACTCCTGTATCAAATACCAAAACTAATCAATGACTTGCCTGTGTCACTCAAAGCACAAATTAATGAAATAAACATTAAAAATAAGTTAAAAAAGCATTTCTTGTCTTTATTACTCCAAACCAAATAGAAACAAATATCATATTCTTAATATATAAAAAAATTATTTAGGTGTGTTTAGTGTACGTATACATAAATGTATATGTATGTTTTTGGTACAGGTATATTACATATATCAATAACTTAGATATGTATTACAATATAATGTTCAATTATTTTTTATGCAAGCGTCAAAAATCCACCCGTGTGTTTGCACAATTATTATTTTTGCCTATCGGTCAGAGCAGGTAGAACACGGGTAAGAATTATTGAGTTGTACCTACAACTCAATAAATTTTTTGCTTGTAACACTGTGTTGATACTTTAAATTAAGTACCTTTTATCTTTAAGATACGCAAATTGCTATGTAAATAATAATAGTTTATGGTACTAGATGACGAGTAGCAGTGTACGGTAAAACCTAAACTGGTTTTTGTGACACTGTACAGTTTATGTAAAAAAATGTAAATTATGTTTTAATAAATAAAAAAAAAAAAAAAAAAAAAA
>NW_020654972.1:10687435-10713556 GCF_003589595.1 Hyposmocoma kahamanoa | reverse complement strand
AAAAAAAAAAAAAAAAAAAAAAAAAAAAAAAGTGTAAATAGAGCATCTAAAATAACCTGTTTGACATATAAGTGCATTTGCAAGTGTGAATATAATTCCAGCTGTAGGTGTAAGTTATGACTGTAAAGAGGATTTAATGTTGTGTAATGTAATTAGTATTATAATATAATTATACACATAATAAGAATAGATCAAAGCAACAACAAAATTCGATTCTAGACAGACTACGTTAAAGAATGTTTGTTTATTAAATGTTTTCGTTTGTGTTTTTAGTGTACCTGTTGAATGGCTATAACAACCTTGGGTTTTTTAAATAGTCCTCTAAGCGGCGGGAGTCGCTATTTTTTGTTTTTTTACTTTCACTTAAACCACCTAATTCACTTGCTAATAAAAGACGTTGAATTCTGAACTGAGAGTAATAAAAAAACATATATTTAATGTCACCAACGGGAACGATACGTTGTCGACATAAACTTGTTAACGTTTGTTATTGTTAAGGTGTTGTTGTTAAGGTTTGTTTGAAAAAACAAATATACGCGATTTAAATCCGGAAAAATAGTTTCATTTCCTATGTGTAACAATCGCGAAAACCTAAGAACTCCACTTGTTAACGTTATTCTGTTATTTCTAACGATTCTAGGAGTGATGGACGTGTACAGATGTAAACATAGGGATTGGATCAATAGACATCCAAATCCTTGCACTAAAGCACTTGTTGATGGTGGCAACATTAGGAGACTGAAACGACAGAATGTGTTCTATGACTAGGAGATGCTGAAGCAGTGATTTCCAAGAACCAGTCAAACAATTTGATTATAGTCTGGCGACTAATTGTCAACTGCCTCCGTGGCCCAACGGTTACCATGCCGGACTGCCACGCAGAGGTCCCAGGTTCGATTCCCGGGCCAAGAGAAATATTTGTATGGCCTACATTTATTTCTCTCGTGAGTTTGGGTGTAATTTGTGGTTGTCTATGTTTGTGTCCATGGCACCCGCGACACAGGGTTTCCCTAGTGTTAGGCTATGTTGAGTGTGTGCGTTATTGAGTGTGTGTGTGCGTTATTACTAATTATAAATTAAAAGCAGTAAATGGAGCCATAAATGGTCTAATGGAGAGCAACACCTTGTCCTAAAAAGCACACACGTTTGTACACAATGCTTTGCTGGTTCTTACACTGGCGTTTGTTAGTGAAAGTTGGGTATGGCAGAAGAAACATGAAAATAGAATTAATGCAGTGGAACGAGAGCTTTGAGGAAAATTTGTGGAAAAAAGTGAAGAATACAGTAATACGTAAAAGATGTGGTTTGAAAGAGAATGTGGTGACTAGAATAGAGAAAATAATGTTGAGGTGGTTTGGGCATGTAGAGCGGATGGATGTACCAAACAGAGTTATGATGCGTATGAGAATGGAAGGGTTTTAAGAGGACATTGAGCACTTACATTGACCAGATCAGTGATGTCCTCAAAAAGGCTGGGATCCTAAGTGACAAGATTAAAGGGAGTTGTATGAAAAGGGTAGTTGATGTAGGTGAGGCTCGAAAATTGTGGAACGGTCCTAGTCCTACAGGAGATCAAGGAACGCCTCCTTGATCTCCTGTAGGACAAGGGCGTGAGCTCAATTCTGATTCTGCGATAATGGCTCTACGTTGTTTTATATCCAGACGAGGATGTCCGAAGCAGATTTAATCCGACAATGGGACCGCCTTTGTTGGCGCCAGCCGCGAGATTCAGAGGGAGTGGAAGTCGCATCAGCCGATTATCGTAGACTTTGCAGCTGGTAGACAGATCGAGTGGCACTTCCTACCTCCGTCAGCCCTCTATGTGTGGAGTTTGGGAGCGTTTGGTCGGATGCGTCAAACGAACCCTTGCAGCAACGCTAAAGGAGAGAGCACCTCGGGAGGAAGTCCTGTACACACTACTACTCGAGGCGGAAGGCATAGTAAATTCACGACCGCTGACGCATGTGTCTGTTGAGCCACAGCTCAACGCACAAGGCAAGGGCGCTTAGCTTATGTATGTATGAGCGACTGGTTGTAGATAAATTTAAAAAATCTGTTATTGTAGGACGAAAATATCTCAGTTAAATTAGATGAAGATTGTCTTAAATTGTGTAAGATTGCTAGCCTAGGCATCCACAAAGTTAATTTATCCTTTTAAGGGCAATGAACATAAAGCTGTTCAAAAATTACATTTGTAATTCTGATGATCAGAAAAACTGATTAAAAGCAATCATTATGAGTGAAAATCAAACTACCAAATTGCATACCTTTATTTCTTACGTTAATTGGCGCTCATTCACAATTTTTTAGAATTTACCGCTATGTAAGGTCAGAATTTCCTACTGCAGTATAAATGCGAATTAACTATAGTAAGTTTGTACGGGAAATAGGAAAGACGATGGTGGTATGTAGTTATTTGATATCTGAAAGATCGTTATGACTTTAGCAATATTTATTATCGCAAATAGACCTTCTTCTGTGTTAATTATAATGAGTAGCATTGGTCTGGGTCTCATTGACACGCGCTAGTAACGTACTCCCGCAGGTTGATATGAGGATATCTATAAAATAATATATAACAGTAGACTGATATGTGTTATCAAACACTAATATGATAGCTATTACATGCTATTTCTGTTTCTATCAATATTAAACATTTTAAATTTACAATTTTTTAAGTCAACATTTGCCGTGGTAGCCCAATGGTTTGGCTTACTGCCTCTAAAGCAGAGACTGTGGATTCGAATCCAGATTCGCGCCTCTGAGTTTTTATTTTTATTTAATTTCAAATTTACTATGAGCTTTTTGGTGAAAGAAAGCATCGTGATGAAACCCCGCGGAAAACGTGTTAAATCCGCAAACCTCATTAAGATGAGACCCATGTCCAACAGTGGGGCGTTTATATGGGTTGATGATGCTGATGACGATGATATATTTTTATTATATTTTTATTATTTATTTTATTATTCTGGTTACAAAAGACCCATAAAACACGTACCTTATAGACAATAATATGATAAAAACTATTTATTTATTTATACGTATGGACCGCGACGTGTGACGCAACATGAGTGTCCGATAGCCGTCCTCGGAAACGCCGGGACATGACGCCCTTCAGCGAAAAGTCCTCCATGAAGGTCGACAGATGTTGAGTTGGTACTCTCAACACAAATGAATTAAAATTCACCTTGTGGCGGGACTCCGACTGCTCAACCCTCAGGGCAGCTTTGGCTTACACCTGTATGTACTCCACAATATCCGCAGACTTTATGAAGTATTGAAGTCATGACACGTATAGCAATGTCGTCGTTACCGCTGGACGCAATAGATGGTTGGGGCCAGTCGATATAGGTTCAAAGTTCGAATCCCTGCAGCAGCATGTACCTGTGACTTAATTCCTTAGTTACGTAGTTCTGTGACGAGGAATATCTCTCGAAGAAGCTGCAAAAAATTTGTGAGAAAGCTCATCCAGGGAAGAACCACCACCATACTTATTTCTGCCACCAAACAGCAATGTGAGCTTTACCTCGTTCCGGTTTTGAAAGGTCAGGGTGGTGGTGAAATTATGGGCTCATTGGACTGTTCAACTTATGTCTCAGGGTGACAGCTCCACAAGTCTTTGCGATTTCAAGCTGCCATTAACAAAACAACAAAAAAAGTGCCTCCGTGGCCGAACGGTTACCATGCCGGACTACCATGCAGAGGTCCTGGGTTCGATTCCCAGTTCGAGAGAAATTTGTGTAAGGCCTAAATTTATTTCTCTCGTGAGTTTGGGTGTAATTTGTGGTTGTTTATGTGTGTGTCCACAGGCGTGAAGTTTTTAATTTTTTTTTTATAATACCAAGTGACTGGTAGAACAAGTCGTGGGCCTGGTGGTAAGCGACACGCCTGTCTATAACAGTTGCAGTGCCACTCAGAGCTTTAAATCGCTAAATCTGAGGGGCACCGCCACAGTGGCAGAAATAGGCAAAGTACTTCCCAGGACGTATTTTTTCACGAGAAGCTCTACTGCTACGAAAAAAGTAAGAAAACTAGTAAAGAAGACCCGTGTCGGACTAACAAGTTAATAAGTTAATAATAAGTTGTTGCTTTTGTTCTGTAGCAATAAATATTTTGCAGGAAATAGGAAACAAACTATTGGAATTTTTATTATAGGAAAAATAATAACCGAATCAAATTGTGCCATACGTGTCGTATTATTCGTGAATGTTTTGGAATTTTAATTGTATTTTAATTATTACCGTCGACGACTGCTGTGGCAAAACGGTTTGCACTGTGAGCGATTGACGAGGAGGGTTCGATTTCCGGTAGAACCATTTGGAAAACTTCGCTAAATTAATTCTGATATGGGTGCTCTGGTTATACGGAGCGAATTCCGATACTATGGAAGTTAGATTCTCTGGTCAGCTAATAGTTTACCTGGCACATTATTATTATTATTTTCTTTTTAACCGACTTAAAAAAAGGAGGAAGTTCTCAATTACATTGATGAATCGGTTTCGATGACTCTTTTTTATTAAAAAGAAGTTAACCTCAGTAGTAGTCTCATTTTAATTTGATAAAAAAAAAATTAAAATCTGACGTCTCTCGCCAGGACTGGTCCCTGTAAAGGTACTAACTGGGTGATAAATCTGTCATAGATTTCTCATAGATGGCGCTACGACTAAAAAGTCGTTGAAAGACCAAGTACAAAGACACGACGCAAGCACATAGAAAAATTCGTGAGGTCCGTTGGTTCGTTCCGTGGCTTAGTTGGTATAGCGTCTGGCACGGTAGGCAAGAAGACGTCATTTCGAATCCGACCGGATCGAAGGAATTTTTTCTGAGTGTTCGATCTTTGTATTAATAATTATAACAAACTAGTGGAGTAATTTCACAAGAAATAATTGAATATCAATTCAATAAAAATTTAATTAATTAAAATCTGGTTTATTGAATTTCACCCCCTTTCCTTTAACCGATTTAAAAAAAACTTGACACATAAGTGTATTTATTTTCTTTTGCCTGGCCTTATTCCCATTTATTTGGGGTCAGCCCTTCTGGTCAGTCTTTTCCAAGATGGTCTGTCCTAAGGCGTCAGTGGTCTTAACTATTGCTCTCGCAGATCTTTATTAAGAAGGGATATCCATGCGAGGCGGGATCTCCCACGGCCTTTGAGCTGGTTACTCATTGGGTGAGGACTGTCCTCGTCATAAGTCATTATGATCAGGCTGTATTGGTATTATATGTAGGTTTATAAAATGTTATGGTGACCTTGAGCGACTTAAACCTGATCTGATGATGGAAATTGCAGACAGACGAGAGGAACTCCTTAACAGTGTACAGCAGCTATCATGTGTTTGGGCTCATGATGAGTCTTGACGAGGACTTACATCTAATAGCGGTAGAGTTGCTTGTACAAGTGTACGTTCAGGTAAGTTCTGCCACCTTATCTATCTCTGCCTTCAAGCAAGGGTAAGGGTGCTGTTGAAATTTCAGGTACATGGGTCTTGTTAGCTTAAGTCTCAGGGTAACGGACGCAGTGGCAGTTTCTTTTAATAATGGTAAATAACGGGACGAACAAGTCGTGCGTCTGATGGTAAGCGACATGCCTGTCCATAAAAGTTGTAGTGCCACTCAGAACTTTAAATTGCAAAGATCGGAGGGGCACTGACACTGCACCTGTCACCCTGAGATATAAATTGACCCATGTGCCTGTAATTTCACCCGTACCCTTCAAAACCGGAACATAGTACTTCGTACTTCCCTACGTACTTCCCTGGACGAACTCTTTCACCAGGAACCTTACTGCCGCTAAACTCTGAGTGGCACTGCAACTGTCATGGATAGGACAACCAGGTGCACGGTTTGTTCGTCCAAGATGTTTGAAAATTTTACAAGGAAATTAGTGGATAAGTTTTATATGTTTAAAATTTCACGTATACATACTAATATCTATAATTCTTGCAATTCGTATTATTTTTGTGACGTCTGATTACATGTGTCGTCATTATACCAAGGCAAAGATAATAATAATAATAACACAGTCACTTATAGCCCCGCACTAGGGAAACCTTGTATCGCGGGTGCCATGGACACACACATAGGCAACCACAAATTACATCCAAACTCTCGAGAGAACTAAATGTAGGCCATTTAATTATTTCTCCCGACCCGGGAATCGAACCCGGGACCTCTGCGTGGCAGTCTAGAATGGTAGCCGTTCGGCTACGGAGCAGTTAATTGTTGAGTTATTCACATCATAACATAGAACGTACTATTCCATATTAATAATAATAATAATTATTATTATTATTTAATCATAAAATGTTTACATTACCACTTATGTAACAAAGAAAATATAAATGTTTAACAGTAAACATACATCTTATAAAAATTACATGGCGGTATATTGAGAAAAATGTACTTTACCTCCCGTGCTAGTCGAGACTGTGTTACGGCAAGGTAAGATTCTTACTCAAGCAAATATATTCCTTACGAAGTAATCATAAGGATTAATATTAAAGACTATGTATGAAATTCAAAGATTAATACAATAGAAAAGGTGGACAAAAGATGCTAATGACTACAGAGTTCAGCGTAAAACAACATAGTACATGCAAACAAATCAGAAGCTGTACCAGTATATTCTAAGATTAGAACAATAAATGATAGTTAATGAGAATATGAGAATTTCGGTATACACTGAACAAGCAAGAAAAATAAGAAAATAAAATTTAAAAAAAAAACTATATTCTAACTTAGGTATACGTAAATAATAGTTCTTTCCTATTTAACTATAAACTATGTAAGTAAACTTTCTTAATATGTAGTAGTTTTATAGAACTAGCCAGACTATTTAAAAAATAATTTCCTTAAATGAGACGGAACAAAATAAATAGAAAATAATAATAAATATGTATGAATATATATGTATGTATAGATATAATGTTACTGTACATTTTCAGTTTACCATAGTCATAAATTGATTTACAAGACAATACAATATTAATTTATAAGGTATACAATTAAATTATTTTAATAATTATAATATATTGAGAAAATTATAAGTATAATGATAATAATAATATTAAATTTCTGTGTACATATATGGCAGCTTTGAATGGATTATAAGATAGTAAATATATATAGTATACATAATTAATTATTACACTTAACTAATATATATATATATGTATATGAAAACCATAAATTTATTTCTTTAGTTGTATAAGCTCCTCAGATTGTTCATAACTCAAACTTCTTAGAAACAAAGACACCACTCTCTTGCAAACAAATCTAGTCAATTTATTTATATTATCTACTTTATTAATGCGATTATACACAAGTGGGGCTAAAAAGAACGAAAAACTCTGCGCAAAAGTAGTTTTACATGCAGGAATAGTATATGTATACCTCGTGAATTCTTCTTGCTGACTTGTTATTGCGTTCTAGGCATTTTTGTTGTCTTAGGACAATGGTTTGGATAAAAAGTTGTCGTACATTCAAAACATCAAATTCCTTATAAATATCAGTAGTGGGATACCTAAAGTTTCTAAAATTTATGACTTTTATAATACATCTCAATGCCCTTTCAATTTGCAATAGAATAGTTTTTTTAGCACCACCCCAGGCAGATATGCCATATGTAACTATTGATTGGCAAAGAGTCGAATATACTATTTTATTCGTTTTCGGATCTCTTAGGTTGCGAAGTCTTTTAAAAATTGGTATCAGTTTACGTATACGAGTTTTAAGGTTGCTGATATGATTTTTCCAATTTAAATTTTGATCAATATCCACACCCAGATATTTTATACTAGTAGTTGACGATAATGTAAAACAAGTGCATTTCTTATCGTCAACACATACATTATCATGTATTTTTATGTCAAGAAGTTCACTAGGTTGTAAGTTATTTTTTATGCTAAACGTGACATACTTAGTTTTATTTAAATTTAATGTTAATAAATTGGATTCAAGCCATTTATTAACAGTACGTAAACCCTCTTCAGCGACTAGTTTAACTTTGGCCCATGTTTCATCTTGAAATAGGATAACTGTATCGTCTGCAAAAGTTATTATTTTTGAATTAGCTAATTGGGTGTTACATAGACTATTTATATATATTTGAAAGAGTGTAGGCCCCAAAACTGATCTATGAAAGTGATTTTTGCGTCTAATTTTAAGTTATGCATTTGTGCTAAATGGGAATGTGGTATTAAATTAAAGTTTCCACCCGTTCAAAAACCAGTCTAAACCAGAGTGTATTACTGCCTAGACATACACCTACCTAGACAGACAGCAAACCTCATTCCAGGTGAGTTCATTTCATTATTCTCTCAAAACAAAGTACTATTAATTGCAGTATGTGCAAAGATGCTATTAGGAGATAGGATAGGTCTAGAATTATGTTCCAAGTCTAGAATTTACGCAAGTATTGTTACGCCTAAAGTTTATATAGGGTGTTTCGAAAAGATATACACTCGTGGACATATTTAGAGAAACGCTAAAAGTAGGTTTAATTACGATAATTACATTCATAGGAACCTCTGGCCACAGATACCAGAACGTTTCATTTCAAAGTCATTCTTTTTTTAATTTATTTTAAAAAAGAATTACTTTCTGGTATATGTGGTCAGTGGTTCATAATAAGAACATTGAAGTGAATTCTTTTTTCAAATAAAACGTTCTGGTATCCGTGGCCAGTAATTCATATGAACGTAATTATCATAATACAACCTTTTTTTAGCGATCCTTTAATTATGCCCAATGTGTGTAATTAAAAACTTTACTTTTTCAAGTTACCCAGTGTACTTAGAACTTTAAACCGCAAAGATCTGTCGGGCACTGCCACTGCGTCCGTCACCCTGAGACATAAGTTAACAAGTCTTTATTATCTTTATTTAATTTCATTAGTATCCTTACTCTTCGAAACTGGAATAAATAGTTAAGACGGATTTGCCTGAACGAATTCTTTCATAGGGAGATCTTCTGATATTAAACATAACACTAAATGAGAAAGAGAGAGAGAGAGATTCAAGAGTTCGTCGTGTCGACTCGGAATAAACTTTATGTCCATCCAATAAGAGCGATAAAGACGTTGTCGTCGACGACTTTCTAGGGGTCTAATTCCGTCCTACGTCCAACATCCGTCCGAAACAATAGAAAACTGTCAAACAAGTAATAGTCGATCAAATATCAGATAAATGACGCATGATGCGAATGAAGCGTCATACTTGATATTATCTTTTGATTTCGTCGAGTATTAGTTATTTGACAGTATTGTTTCGGACGAATATTGGACGGAGAACGGAAATAGATCCCCTGAAGTTATAAGGTCCCTATATAACCAAGAGGATGAAAAGAAGGATTACTATAAACAAAACTTATGTGGAATAATACGGTACTGATACAATTACGCGTTGATAAGTGCTGGGTAAGTAAGCAAAGTAAGGGTTGCGGGTTCGAATCTTCGGTGAAGGAAAACATTGTGAGGATACTTGCACACATCTGCAAGGCAATTGCCTCACGTTACATAGTCATTAAATGTAATTATGTATGTGACGTTTCCGAATCTGAATGGGGCCCCCCGACGGAGCAGCCCAAGCCCTCAAATTACGAAACGAGGCCTAACAGTGGAAATGGTCCCAGTAAGCCTATGTATAGACATAGGCTTACTATTATGAAAATATTATTGAAAAGTGTGATTACTCCTTTACTGGAAGAACCAATTTGGCAAGTGAAGTTTTCTAAAGCCTTTGAGTGATCCTGGTAGTGCCATGGAATTAATTTCTTAATCCAGTATTTTTCCTTTTTTTTATATAATATCGAGTGATGGGACTAACAAGTCGTGCACCTGATGGTAAGCTAGATGCCTGTCCATAACTGTTACAGTGCCATTCAGAGCTACCACTGCGCCCGTCACCCTGAGACATAAGTTGACAAGTTCCATGTGCCTGTAATTTATACAACACCCTTACTTTTCAACACCGGAACACAGTAATGTAGTCATTCAGACAAGAAGCTCTACTACTGCTAATTAGTAAGAGAGCAGGTAATGGATGTGGTTGCTTGGCAGAATATTATTATTAAAATAACTTGGTCTAATAAAAAAACAAACCTCAAAAGTTAGTAGAATTACATGTAATTGTCAAGTTTTCCAGACATCGGTTAAATGGGGGAAATACAATGAACCCGATTCATCCCACAATTTGCCTCCCTTAGAGGTAGAATATTTTATTCAAATTTAAATGGAATTACTGCAGAGCTACCCCCTTTTTAACAAAATAAAAATCATCGAAATCCGTTCGCAGATGTTAAAGCAATCGCGTAATAATACACGAGAAAATAATTAACGTAATCAGGTCCCATTTAACACATGTTGTTTGTTTTTCTGTAATGACATTGGTTGCCTCAAAAAGGTTGTACGAAATAGCCAGTTCAATGCGAGGCTAAAGATATTGGAAACATTATACGTGTTTCATTGAATTTGACCGGGAGAGATACAAATACGTTGATTGGACTTTCAAAATTCGTGGGAAAAGTTGTTTCTCTTAAAAAAAACAAATAGTAAGTAATATAATTCCGTTACATCATGTATCCTCAAGTATATCCTTGTGTAACTTATTGTATTGATAAACTAAAGTGGAATGAAGCTTAAATTAAGTGCATTGTAGGCATTCCGAAATATCTATCCTAGGCAGTGGATTGCTATAGAGGAAGCTTTTTGAAGATACATTTTATAAATAATATATACATACTATTTCAGTGGGTACATATACAGGGTTCATTGTAAACATCGATTATACAACCAGAAATAGAGATGAAATGTCATTTAATTCGTTCAAAAACGATTCTGCCAAATCAATACGGTGACAACTGCGCTCCGATTGGCCAGCCCGAATTCGAAACAAATAACGAGTGTCATCAAATGTTTCACTTCAAATCGGCCAGTTTAACTTGAGCTTTGCTATAATGGACAAAAATTGAAAAATTACTTATATTAATTCAGTTTGTTTTGTATTTAGATGTTCTAATTTATGATTTCAACGCAAACGAGAGTTGATATTTAAAACTGATATAAGGCCCATTTGCCTGATGGCATTTTGCCTAATTGCCAGGGATGGATGGCCCTCAATTCGTCTATTTTTCTGGTTACATACTCGATGATTGTAAAATTCACCAGATTTTACGTTTATACAAAAATAAATACACTTAAATAGATCACTCTAAACGGTAATAACTCTGTGCAGAACGGAAGGTGGGAGTTGTCGCGGTGGACGCGGACGCTTACACTCTGTGCAAGTATATATATGTATATACAGAAGTAGAACAATAATAAGCAGTCAATTGTACGGTTTATGATGAATTAGATGCTTTAAAGATAGTTCGGTATTCTAATAAGCATTCTGTATTATGATATCACGTGGGCATGCCGTTCTGATCAACAACAAACTGGATCGTTTAAAATTGCTCTACTTCTAGAGAGTGTAATTATAATGGCCTCGAAGGTCCTGTAACCACCTTCCACGCGAAATTAGGATTTGCGAGAATGTTCTACAAAATTGGAGATTACTTAAAATTATATATATATTTAGTAGCAGTACTACTAGTGGAAGAGTTCTTCCAGGGAAGAACCAGCACCTTACCTATTTCTGCCGCCAAGCTATAATGTGAGCGTTATTGCGTTCCAGTTTTAAAGGGTAAAACTCTTGTGCGGTTTGTTGACAACATGTGCACTCTTACTTAATTATACCTAGTTTAATATATATAAAATTACATTATTAAATGTAATGTACTGTAACTTACTAAATAAAACATAAAAGTTACTTGAAAAGGTACGCTTTTAAACTGCGTTTTAGAGCATGTTTACTCAATATTGGGTCATTCCTTAGCCAATCAATGTCGTTATATATTTTTGGAACAATATAACCTATTTCTGTTACCAAGCAGTAATGTGATCGTGACTGCGTTTCAGTTTGGCAGGGTAAGGGTGCTGGTTGAATTACAGGCACATGGGACAGGGTGACGGGAGATACATTATTCCTTTTCGTGACAATTATGCATAAAATCCCTGTCCCGTCACAAATTAAATAGATTTTTTTTTCGTTGTGTATGCATTGAGCTATCCAACCAACTCATTCATCAATTGGTCAAGTATCTTTTAACGATTTATTAAAAATATTTGTGATTGATTGATTGTACACAAGTTTTCGTTCTTTGTGAATTATCATGTCTATTAGGACTTAATTGTTTTTACACAAACACTCTGATAATAAACCTGATTCATCGTCTAATTTGCCACCCTTAGAGGTAGAATATTTTCGAAATCGGTTCACAAAATGTCGTAATAATAGCATAACATTCTTTTTTTAAAGACGGTTAATAAATCGTTATTCAAAGGAGTCACGTACGTTTATTTTCGTCACTCTTGGTTCTTAGTTAAGTCGAGGTATTTCAAGGCGACCTTAGATTGTATTGAAGTGAGATGTAAGGGGCGTCTCTCGCGTCCCGCTGTAAATTAATATGAATAAAATAAGAACAGGCGGAGAGAATTTGACACAAATCCGACGTCGACAAGCGCCCAATGGCGACTGACGGGACAAGAGGCGACGCGGTAAGTCGGTAAACCGCTGGACAATTCGCAAATTTTGGGATAAAATGTAAATTTAATAACTAATAGGACTTCAGTTGGAAGTTCAGTTTGAAGAGAAATATCTCCATATAAAAAGTACATTGACTTACAATTATATGGACGTCGGGTCCGCGCTAAAAAGTGTCCGAACTTATAGGGCGTTAAAATCGTATACAGAGCGTCATTCGCGCTTTAGTCTTCGTTTGTTCGACTGACAGCGAAGCAAGCAAAATTAGACAGTACTGCGATGACAGTACAATTTAAATTCAACGTTTTAGCTTTTTCATATTCCTTTAGGTGTCACTACGTTGAAATAGATTGACTTGGGACATTTTTTTCGTGGTTTTTGTATTAGACCCGTCGTCCATTTATTTGTAAGTCAATGGCAAAGTAAGACATTTTAATTTTAGCTTGTTTTCGGGATTTTGCACGATCGGATAAATTACATCCTATCGTGTAACATATTAACATATTCTTTAGACAATGTCCTTACGTGTATTGTAAATTTTTTGTATGACCATTATCTAAAATATTTGACTTAGCAAAACAGTTCTTCCCTCTTCTCCTCTGGTTACTCTCCTTAAATAGTCTTAACGTGTAACAGAACTAAGCGGTATTCTATCATATACATATTATTGTTATAAGAAGTAGTAGAGCTCTTGTGAGCAGTAGAGCTAATGAGAGTTTACAGCATTCCAGTTTTGAAGGGTTTTGAGGGTGCTGGTGAAATTACAGGCACATGGGACTTGTCAACTTATCAATCAGGGTGACGGGCGCAGTGGTAACGCTCCTCAGATCTTTATGATTTAAACACTAGGCGCCCGATTTACTCGTCCCGCCGCTTAGTATGGTAAAAAAAGTCTTTTGATGACCTCCGTGGTCTAGTGGCTTGCACAACGGTTTTCATGGTGTTGCCATCTCTGAGGACACAAGTGCTTAGCCGCTCACGCGATACATGCAGCCGTAGACGCATACCACACCTACAGGTGCCGGTGATGATTTTATACCGATTTATCGGATATCGAAGTTACAACAGTTAAGAGAACTAATATTAATTGCTATTTCGGTAACTACTCTAGCAAACCATAAAGTTTTTAATGCCTGGGTGTGTCATTTAAAAAAATAAACAACTTCAAAAATACGTCACGACAATCGTGTGTGTCATTGTTTGGGCTGGTGATGTCGGTGTTTATTTATTGAAAACATACCGTAAGTAGCATTTTTTAAGTTTACCCGGAATATAAATGTTTATAAATTATACTTTAGGGAGTAATTTCATGGTAAACGTTAGAACCACTCAAGCGGAATATTAACATATTTATCCAAGTACACCAAAAATTTCATTAGTGCTTTTTAAGTGCAGGATTTGCGGTGTATTACTGCATTTTATTTAAGATGTTTTTGTTGGTAGTACGCAGGGTATTTATTTAGCAATGCAGAATAATAATTTTTATTTATAAAAACTTGTATTTGAACTGAATGCTTTTCTAATTTGCAAAACCAAATAGCCGCCATTTTGCGATAGGAGGAGCGCATCGCATGAGCGGGTAGTTTAGGATCAGAGCTACGTATGCGATGTTATCTAATAGGGTTATACTACTTTTTTAACCAACTTCAAAAAAAAGGAAGAGGTTCTCAAATTCGACTCTATTTTTTTGTGTGCATGTTGCGCTGGTTACTCTGACATTTGTGAATCAGAATCAATTATTCTTTTTTGTGGAAAAGTAAGAACCTGTAGTGGTCCCATTGAAAATTGAAGAAAATGTTCCACCAATATTCCTACAGATGATGAAAAGCGCTCAGTACGCCTGAAGGGAATATCGATCATCGCGATGATCTTCAGCATCATCGAAGATGGGAATCTTTGATTTTTAAAATATTTTAAATATTAGGCAAAATCACATACTTGTGTTATGGAAATTGGAAACAACGACGGTACCACAAACACCCAGACACGAGATCGAACCCGTGACCTCAGAGATGGCGACACCATAAAATCCGGTGAGCTCGACAACAGAGGCAGAATCCCGAAGTAGATTCTGTAGAAAAGAGACAGACAGACTAAGAAATTTAGATCGGTGCTTATTATAGCCATTAAGTCTCCGTATATGCCAAATCAAAATAAAACTCTCGATGAAATGCATAACTTTTGCAAAACAGGTCCGTATGTAATGTAAAAAAATAAATATTTTGTTTTAATTTGTATTCTTGAAAAACGGCGATATACGTATGTTACTTGAATTTCGTGTTTTATGATTTATGAATCCTTTTTAATTAAACAGAGCAATAACAGAACGCCGTTGAGCAATAGGTAGCAACTTTGAAGGAAGTTCTGCCCAAGTACAATTAACATTAACAGTACGACAGATATTATTACGTTAGATGCGAGACATTTAAATAAAATGTAGACGATTTTTGTCTTTGTTAATTACTATGTACATTTTATTAAGGCAAACGTAGAAAGTAATTTATTATACATGCCTATCGTTAGGACTCCAAAGTGAAGCAGAGACAATGAACCTTCACTCGTTACGCTCCTGACGAACAATTTTTGGAAGCAGTAGAGCTCCTTGTAAAAGAAATCGTCCAGGGAAATACAGCCAACTTATGTATTTCTTCCACCAAGCAATATGAGCATTACTGCGTTCCGGTTTTGAAGGGTAAACTCTTAACACGTGTACATTTGTTATTGATAATTTTAGTCTACCCTTTGATCGAGATATGCACGTCGAGGTCCAACTCTTCCCACATTTTCATCTGCGTTTGTTTATTCACTAATATCTATCTTTCTTCATGGTTACTACCATCTTTAACACCACAACGCTCTGTATTACAATGTTCCGCATACTTTCCTTAATAATAGCGTTAAGTTCTTATTTCTTATAGCCGAAAACACGTGAGGATAGAGTTTTATGCTATACCTGTCTATCTCATAGGGTTACCCCCGCTTCTAATAACGTGTTACCTTTAATAAACTATTTGTTATGTAAAAAAATTGTCGCCAACAAGAAGAACTATATATTTTAAAACTATTTGTGGTATATGGTTTCGCAATAAAACCTCTTTAGAATATACAGAAAAAGGTCTGCTTTTTAATCAGTGGCGTAAAAAATAATATTCATTAATTCTTCTGTTCTTGTCATATATAACAGTTTCGTTTGTCCCGCATTGTAATGTATAACCATCGCAATTGCGGCTAGTATCATCAGATGAGTGCATGTCTACTGTTTTTAAAATCCCCTTTGGATCCAGCTCCTATGATAGTCATACATACGCGTAGTAATAATAATGTACGTCCACAAAGATTGTATGATTTCAACTACGTTACAACTAAGTTGATTTACTGCTTCTTTTAGATATACTGCACTTTATTATACCAAAAATTATGTATATCGTAAGTTGCTTGAGTAATATTTTTTTTCTTTACGCCAATTAGGTCGCTTTAGAAGATTAATTGTATCGTTTACCTGTTTAATGCGTACTTTTGTAAATTTAGTATATTGTGACCTTTGTAAGGTGAGAAATGACCAGTTTGTTTATGAAATTCAACATTGTGTTTAAAAAACGAGTGGCCTGGTTCTTAGTTAGTTAGGTGGTGTGGTAAAATAGGACCAAGAAATAAAACCAGGATATTAGCAATCATGGTGTTATACTTAGTGTATTTTTGTGTGTAAGATGTTTAGACAAAATCTATTATCCTACTCCAGATTCACCCGTGGATCATTTCTGTATAATAAGGTAACTTCTGCAAAATGTCAACGTCACAGGGCTCGAAAATTCTAGGAAAAATATTATGCTTAAAACGGAGTAGCAGTAGATCTCCTTGTGAAAGACTTCGTCGAGGAAAGTACTGCCACCTTACCTATATCTGCCGCCAAGCAGTAATGCGAGCATTACTGCGTTCCGGTTCAGAAGGGTAAGGGTGCTGGTGAAATTACAGGCACATGGAACTTGTCAACTTATGTCTCAAAGTCACGGGCGCAATGGCGACGGGTTTCTACATTGACCCGGTTGGGAATCGAACCCGGGACCTCAGAGAAGGCCGGTGTTTTAATTGAAAATATAGTTATGAATATCACATTGTACATGTCTTATTGCATAAATGTTAGTGATTATGATTAATGCGAAAACACGAGGCTTTTTTTAATCCATAGTCCACCATGCTGTCCCAATATGGGTTGAAAACTTCAGTTATTGTAACAGTATATTGTTGAGCTTCTCCGGTGCGTATCTCCTCACTATGGTTAGGCAAGAACTAGTCAAACTAATTGGAAACGTATGTATGGTATAAACGCATATAATTTCAAACTCAGTGGTGCAAACTATTCGGTGAGAATCGAATGCCGAACGTCATTAACTGACGCCAAGCATTATTCAACTAGCCTATAAATGTCATCAATTTGCCCCTGTTTGGAAAATATTCATGAGCTACATGAAAACACCATGACCATATAAGCTTATAAATAGTCTTCTTCTGGTCATAGCTTTATCTAAAAGACCCGAAGAAGTGTCCGTGAAAAAATGACATAAAAACCTACAAACACGTCTTTATACGTGTTAATGTAAAAACTCGTTGACCAATGTCATGAATGTAATTGTCACAAAGAATGAATATTGCGAACTTAAGGTTTTCCCACAAAAAATAATAATATAAAAAATATGCTGCGCGTGCGCCCTTCATGAGGCCGCTTCGATTATTTATAGTATGAATGTACCGTTGGTACCATAGCGCGGTGTTGATTACGGCACAGTAATACTAACACAGTAATACTAACTTACGTAGTTTTGCATTTAAGACGTAAAGCACAGCCTCGGTGTCAGTTAGAAACAAAACTATTCTTCTATATACGTCCTGAATATCAAAAAGAAATTATTAAAACGGCTACAAACATAAATTATTGACGATGATAACGTCGATACAGGCTTGACAAAAATATGATACGAAAATAAGGTTTGAGAAACTCATTCGTCTTGAAGTTCAAAATTACCGTGACAAACAATGTTTTTGTGTGCCGGAAAGAAAGTTGTTGCTTATATTAGGCTCGTTTTTAAACAATTCAAAATACCTACCGCAGTATGTATACCCGGCCGATTGACTGACGGACACGTCATACAAACGTTTCGTGTTCTTTTGTTTATTTACTTATGTCACCTGAAGTCAACGACTTGACTAAACTGTTGCAATAAAGAAAGCCTAAGAAAAACGGCCCGTGTTTTCTTATCACCTACTTTTCCGTTCTATTTTATTTTACAATTGATTATATTGCTATTACCGCGAAAGTGTAATCGAAAATTTGATGCTAAAGTATATATTTTATTTTGTACTTGGACGCTATTTTCATGTATAAAACATAATTAATTCATTAAATATTAAATGTGAATCGATTTTGCATTTTCTTTATGTCAAAAAATGTCCCAATCGTGTTTGAAACGGACCGTTAAGTGGCATTGGAACTACTATGGACAGGAGTATCGCTTACTACTCTTGTTTTTTTTCTAAATTAAATGGACTTGCTCTTGATCACTACCTAGCCCTGGAGCAAGGATAGAATCTACGATAGAACGAGCTCGCCCAGAAGATGTCTATTCAGTCGCACCTTAAAGATATGCGGGCTGTATGAGTTCGGAAACACAGTCGCAGGCAGGGAGTTCCATTCCTGGGCTGTGCGCATAATAAAAGTAATAATAATAATAATAATAATAATAACGCTCACAATCAACATAGCCCCGCACTAGGGAAACCCTGTGTCGCGGGTCCCATGGACACACACATAGACAACCACAAATTACACCCAAACTCACGAGAAAAATAAATGTAGGCCATACAAATATTTCTCCCGGCCCGGGAATCGAACCTGGGACCTCTGCGTGGCAGTCCGGCATGGTAACCGTTCGGCCACGGAGGCAGTTAAAAGTAGATGAAAAGCGATTAGTACGCCTGAAAAGAATATCGACCATGTAAGGAAGATATCCCGCAGTACATCAGTATGTACGATGGAAAAAGGGGGCAGGTGGGATGAATTGATGGAGCTCATGGGCACACTCACCGCAATATATTCTGTAAAAAACAAACAGACGGGCAACTTTCTGCCGGTGGACTAAGCCATAAAGTTTAGATTCGTCTTGTAACTCGTTATTGTATAAACCACAAGTGAAATAATATCAACTGATGGGAGGAACTAATCTTGCACCTGGTGGTAAGCGACACGCCTGTCCATAGTAGTTATAATATGATGAGCACTGCCTTTGCATCTATCACTTTAATATATAGAATTAAAAGTCCCGTGTGCTTCTAGTTTTCCGTTTCGATATCTCTTAAATACATGTTAATTACTGCTAACAAAACTAACACCGTGACATTACTTAACAAATTCTATTCACACCTCTACTACGTGTTAGTAACCGTGACGTAACCGCCTCACTGAACGCTAAGGTTGACTGGAAGTGATCTCTTAACTCCAGTAATTACAACCTCAGTGATTCATCGTTCGTGTAAACACTGGTCAAGCGCGAGTTTGACTTTGTATGAATCAGATAATATACTTGTTATACTAATAATAATAATATAATAACGCACACACTCAACATAGCCTCGCACTAGGGAAACCCTGTGTCGCGGGGGCTGTTCGGTCACGGAGGCAGTTAATATATATACATATATATATATAAAATATTATTAAATAATAGCAATGTATTAAAATTGTACTATCTAACAAATAATTAGAACTATATTACCACTTTGTGAGTCATAACGTCTCGTTCTTATTCGAGATTGAATTGAACGAGTCAATTGCCCCCATTGCACAGTTACTCTATTGCGCGTGATAAGGAGTGTAGAGGCTTGCGCGCGAGACGTGCACCATTACCTGTTTGAATTTTTTTAAGCTAACGTTCTATCGCGCTTGTCTTGTTGTTACAACGGAAAGACCGTCCGTGTAAAGACTAATAGCGCAGGATAGACCGCGTCAAATCGAGTGGGCGATTGCGCGCGTGACAGATGGGCGCAATCACGCGGTCTTTCCCTTTTCCTTCCAACGTCTTTACACGCGCGCCCAATCGCTCACGATTGCTGTATCACGCGCGATAGAGTGCCTGTGTAAAGACCTCCTAACCTTATTCGAAGTTGATTAACCACACTGCCAGTAACCATCCAAACTAATATCATAAATGCGAAAGTAACTCTGGTTCTTGTGTTTTCACGCCTAAACATCTGAACCAATCCACCATTCATATCATCTGAACAAAAATAAATCTTAAGGGGGTTGAAATAGGAGATGAAAGTTAGTATGGTGAACCAATAAAACTATAAGAAATAGTATAGTACTGTATAGTATAGGCAGTACTTCACACCTGAATAGCTTTTAAATCTCTATAAAGCACAAGTTCGATCGTGTAATGCTGCCACCTTTGGAACGGCTCTGCCCATTACCAGTTAGCTGCCTTGGAAAAGGTGGAGGGAAAAACAAAGATACTTATTAACAACAATGCTTGTCGGTTTTCTATCGGACACAATTCGGGGAGTGTGAGCAGGAGTTTTTCAAATTAGTTCCACCCTCACCGTTCCTCCTTCGGTCGACTAGAAGGTCCGGCTTCTACTTCTTACTGGTCCGGAAGCCATTTCAGCTTGCTTATTCTACCAGCTACGTCGATGACCTTGGTTCTTTATTGGATAACCTCATTTCGAATCCTCGTTTCATAGATCGTTGAGTAACTTTTAGCTGGTAGACTAACCGTACCGTGAATGTTCACGTCTCGCCTCTTTTTACTTTTGTTTTACTTTTTAAGACAAGGAAATTAATTTGACCTGTTACGGAACATTTTAAGAAAATGCCGATCCCGTATAAAGTTTTTATTAACAATCACCTGCGGCATGATAAAGTATCCAAACTCTTGTTCCCTACGTCTTATATTGTTTTGTAATAAAGCAATTAAAAAGGAACTAAAAAAATCTCATTACGAAACGCTGCTGGATAAAATACCTTAAATTTTTTTGTCTTGGTTCTGTGTATGAATTTTAGAAAAAAGAACACTAATTTGGCGCCAAAGCAATTTTTACGCGCCAAACGACAATGGTAATTATTTAATGTTTGATAGAAGCTTTCGACATGTTTTTCGATATATTTTACTTAAAAAAATGCAGAATTATTTTTATATTTATAAAATTAGTTGGAACAACAAAATGCTACTTCTAGTTTTAGTAGCTGTAAAGTTCCTTGTGAAAGAGTTGGTCCATTGAAGTACTGCCACCTTACCTGTTTCTGCCGCCAAGCAGTAATGTCAGCATTACAGTGATCCGGTTTTGAAAGGTAAGGGTGCTGGCTGGCTGGCGTGTAGCTTACTACACGCCTATCTATAACATTTACAGTAATGATGGTAAGCCATCAGGCGCACGACTTGGTCGTCTCGTCAATTGATGTTATTTAAAAAAATGGCAATGTCGTTTATATCACAGACGTAGCGTATCGTATCGTTCAATGTAAAAAAGTAGTTTTACCCAAGATTTTTCTTAGCGTTTATCTTAGAATAATAACGAATAGAATGATAGTTTCATATCAAACGATCTGTCACAAGTGAGGCAAAAATCAAATTCATATAGGCTAGTTTTAGTAGTAGGTTAATTTTCGGTTTTAGTGAATATTTATATAAAAATACAAGTCGAAACGCGTTACTTCCTTGTGGAATGTGATGTTAGTATCTATTTTGTTTGTCTGACGTATTTTTACACTCATTTACCGCACATTTCGTCATTTTTAGCTAAAATTCTTGAGCTGTTCGCGGTGCAAGTTGACCTTGAGCAATGACGGCCCGCCCGCTCGTGTAGGCCCTTTGGGAGCGCTTCAATTTGCCTCACTTATCGTGTGCGGACTAGGTTTCTATTTATTTAGTTTTTCTTTTTTATTAGAATCCTCCAAGGACTTTCCACTGTTTGTCATATTTAGTCAAAAATTAAGGGCTCAAAACTATGAATCATCATTTTATCGTATAATTTATCATGACAATTTTTAAAGGTCATAAATACCTTGATTTTCGTCTGAATGAATGAACGAATGAATTTCGTCTACATCATTATATAAAATGTAAAATAATATTATGATTTTTAATACAAAGATCGAGCACATACAAAAATTTCTTGGACCCGGTGGGACTTGAACCCACGACCGTGCTGTACCGTAGCATTGCTCTTATCAACTGCCACAAGTCAAGTTACCGAGCTGTCGAAATTCGTTATAGATCTTTGTATTGGTTCGCAGCATATGTCGCCGCTGGTGATATCTAGCGAGAGATTTTCGAAAAACCTCATCGCATCCGGTATCTTTACAGATGCTTCTATGTCACATAATATTGTTTTCCGATCTGTGATAGTTCTACTTGACGTAAGAAAAAACTATTTCACATTTTTTAATTTAATATTATTGTACTGTTACTATATATAAACGTAAATGTAAGTGAAACCGGAGTAAAATTGTTTATATTCATTATGTTCAATACTTATGCAATAAAAAACGGTCATAAACCGTGAAGTTTTATCACTTGGCAAGCACTTACTTAACTTCGTGTAAATCCATAAGTAATTTGTACTTTAAGAAAAAAGTTTCGTCACAACATAAAAGGTCTTGATGGACTCATTTTCGAGTTTAACATCCTTGTTCTTTATGCTCGAGATACAATTTATGGTAATAAATAAATAGGTTTAGTTGAGTCTAATAATTAATAATACAAAACGACGACGAGATGGATCGAGACGTTAAGAACAGGATAAGTGCAGAACGGATGAAATGGCGATAGGTCACGGGCATTATTTGCGATCGGCGAATCTTCTTAAGGTAAAGGGGAAAATATACAAGACTGTGAAAAGGGAAGTGGGCGATGAAAAGGGAAAAAGAACGAATTGTGCATGCAGCGGAAATGCGAATGTTGAGATGGATGTGTGGAGTGACTAGAAAGGATAAGACAAGGAATGAGTACATCAAGGAAGTTTGAAAGCGGCGCAAGTGACGAAAAAGATGAGGAATAATAGGTTGGCGTGTTACGGACAAGTCATACGGAGGAAAGAATGTCATGTGACGAGAAGAGTGTTAGGTATGAATGTGGAGGGATATAAGTCGAAAGGAAGGCCAAAGAATAGATGGATAGATTGTATAAAAGATGACATGGATAACAAAGGTGTGAGTATGTAAATGACGGCTGATAGCCGCTCACGCGATGCGCTCATCCTACCGCAAAATGGCGGCTATTTGGTTTCGCAAATTAGAAGAGGATTCAGTTTAAATACAAGTTTTTATAAATAAAAATTATTATTCTGCATTGCTAAATAAATACCCTCCGTACTACAACAAAAACATCTCAAATAAAATGCAATAATACACCGCAAATCCTGCACTTAAAAAGCACTAATGAATTTTTTGGTGTACTTGGATAAATATGATAATATTCCGTTTGAGTGGTTCTAATGTTTACCATGAAATTACTCCTTAAAGTATAGTTAATAAACATTTATATTCAGGGTAAACTTAAAAAACGCAACTTACGGTATGTTTTCAATAAATAAACACCGACATCACCAGCCCAAACAATAACACACACGATTGTCGTGACGTATTTTTGAAGTTGTTTATTTTTTTTATTTGACAGACCCAGGCATTAAAAACTTTATGGTATGCTAGAGTAGTTACCGAAATAGCAATTAGTATTAGTTCTTTTACCTGTTATAACTTCGATATCCGATAAATCGGAATAAAATCACCACCGGCACCTCTAGGTGTGGTATGCTTCCAGAGACGCATGAATCGCGTGAGCGGATAGGGGAGAGTGGAAGTACAATACATGTTGTGCCGACCGCACCTAGCGTGGGATAAGGACAGGAAGAAATGAATTAGGTCTAAATGAAACAAGGATTACCGCAGCAAATGGATTTTTTTGCCACCATATCGGTGTTCTAAACCTCTGAGCACGTTTGTAATACTTTAATTTACACTCGATCCCATGTCATTGTGTTTTCAGTTCTGTTTCGTTAATCCATACTAGAATTTTATTATAAATGCGAAAGTGACTTGTGTATTTTTATATTGATTTACGTTGTATATAAGTAGGTTGCAGTTGTAAAGTGTTGTGATGATGACGTTATTTTTGAATTAATGTAACTTGTGTATCTGTGATTGCCTCCACGCAATTGCCTCCGTGGCTGCATGGTTACCGGTCTGCTACGCTGAGGTTCCGAAGAAAGCGCGAGATATTGGCATAACAATATGCCGCGCGTCTATGTCGCATTCGCGCAAATCGTGCTCTGTCATGCTAGCCCTGCTGATGCGACAAGACGTAATTTTTTTTCTTTATCTGTAGGGACAGCACGATAAGATGCGAGAATAGCAATATCTCGCGCATTATGTCGCGCTAGTCGCGCCCAATCATGCTAGCCCTAGTGATCTAAATAACGTCCCGGTCTTCCTCAGCCGTTCATTTTTTCGGTCGTCCCTTTTATGATACGAAAACCTAAGAACTTGATAAACAGCCAAGTAGTATGCCAAGTCATTTATACAAATGAATGAATTATGCAGCAACGTAGCAGGGTTGTAGCGAATATTAGCATCCGCATCTGCGTCTCCATTCATCAATGCTGATATTCGTTGCGGACGTTGGGATCGTGACATGACCTGTACGCTGAAATAATGTTAATCAATATACGCTGGTATATTGATTGTCTTCATAGAGATTCACTCTTTTTAACCGACTTCAAAAAAATGAGGAGGTTCGCAATTCGACTATTTTTTTGTATGGTATCTCACAGGATAACTAATTTGTGAACCAATTTTGATAATTCTTTTTTTTCTTGGAAAAAGGGTCCTCAGTATTGGTCCCACTAAATTTGAAGAAAATATTAAAAATATAAAGTAATAATAATAATAATAAATAACGCGCACACTCAACATAGCCCCGCACTAGGGAAACCCTGTGTCGCGGGTGCCATGGACACACATATAGACAACCACAAATTACACCCAAACTCACGAGAGAAATAATTGTAGGCCATACAACTATTTCTCTCGGCCCGGGAATCGAACCTGGGACCTCTGCGTGGCAGTCCGGCATGGTAACCGTTCGGCCACCGAGGCAGTTAAAGTAGTAGTAGTAGTTAAAGTAGGGGATGAGTCCGGTTTCACGCACTTTTCCGTGACCGATTTCAATAAAACGTAGCAAATATGTAGATGTAAGTTTACGAACTTTTGAGGTCGGTTTTTTCATTACATAAAATCAGCATCTGCTGATGTGCAAAACACCTGTATCAGCAACAACCCTGTACATAGCACAGTCGTCACTTTGCAAGAACATTATAATGACACTTAGTCTATTAATTTCCTTGGGCGGTTCAGCTCAATCAAGGAGAACAATAATAATCGGTAAACATGACTATATCGTACCGCCATCGATGTAAGTACCGTGGGAAACCATATTCTGCAAGGTCAAAGCCTTGTGAGAATACGGACTTATGGATTTTTAACCGACTTAAAAAAAAGTATGTATGTTTTATGTATGTTTTCAGAATATCTCGGTCAATTGTGGACTGATTTTGAAAATTCTTTTTTGTTTCTAAGAGTATAAAGAAGTGGTCCCTGATGCTGTACCGGGTTCATTTCGGCTATTACCAATTACTAATAAAAGTAGACTTTTCACTTGACACAATACATGTAATCAACAAATCAGCGCCACCATGACAACCAGGAAAGAATATATAAAGGAGTCCGTAAAAGTCCCATTGTCACCAAGAAATCGGTTTTTTTTCAATGAAAAAGTTGTTTTGTTATGCCATTCTAATTAGAAGCACTAACCATTAAGAAATGTATTTAAATGTATATGTAAAAGTTACTCGCTTGCATTGGAAATGGATCTATAATTTTTGTAACTGATAAATTACAAAAATTACGTTCGTCCCATCACTATTATAAAAAAAGTCAAAGTAAAAATATTTATTGCTTCCATGTATTTCACAGATCTTAAAATTTAAATAGTACCAACATGACCCAGGGCGCCGCAATTAAAAGTATAGTAAATTAAAAATAAACAATTGGAACATAAAAATAATAAAATTCAAAAATCTCTTGCAGGCTGTAATAATTTTTTTTATCAAAAAGTGTTTGGTGAATAAAGTCGTCTGTGATTGGAATGAAATTTCTTTGGAGATTGTATTGAAGATTTTAATTACTATTACAAATGGTCCTGTGTTGTGCATTTATCATTTTGAGTGTTAGTGCCATTCTATCTTTATGTATGAGGTTTAACGATTGACTGTAGGCATCTTTTGCTTTAGTGAAGAAATGTTTGTTTTTGTTGATAAATTTGCATATTTCCACAATGTATAATGATGGTACAGTTAAGACACTTAAATTTAATGAAATGTGGCCTGCAGCGTTAATAGGAGAAGAGCTTCTTGTGAAAGAGTTCCTATTTCTGCCGCCAAGCAATAATGTGAGCATATCTGCGCTCTCATGTCAAAAAAGTTTTGACGTTGG
>NW_020654972.1:10633934-10662435 GCF_003589595.1 Hyposmocoma kahamanoa | reverse complement strand
AATTTCCATTGCCCAATGTGAGACAGATGGTCATAGTCAGAAAAGAAAGAATGAAACTTGTAGATAATAGATCTATTTGTAGGTCTAAATGTAGATGCTAAATTAAAGTTGGGTCCACGATTAACTTTGTTATTAAAACGGTACAGCCCTGCAGTGTAGGCGGTTTAAAAAAAATCGAAAACTTTCGGACGGAGAATGGGCCAATTGGTTTACTTTTACTGCTTTCACAGTTTAATGTCATACGGCAATTTGGTTTGGGATAATGCCTTCGATATTCGTAGAATCTTTGTCCTGCAGAAACGTCCGGTTACGTCAATTTACAATCTGAACCTCGAAAGAAATTAACAATTTCACTTTAGCGTTACAGTATTTACATTAAACCTTTTGTGTCTTTATGAAAATAAACTAGTTAATATTTACAGTCGCTTTCACAAAGTCACAAAATCATTTATTAATATTCTGATTGTTATTCAAAATTCGCCATTTTCGTGGCATTAACACGTGAAATAAACATTATACAGCTTCTGCTACTTAGATGACAAAAATCCATGGTAGTGACCCGTATATCTCTTGCAGGTTATCTTGATGTATATTTGAAGTAAATGTTGTCAATGTAATGTTGAAAAATAGCTGTAGAGTTCCTTGTGAAAGAGCTCGTCCAGCGAAGTACTGCCACCTTACCTTTTTTATAATATCATTTGAGGGGACCATTGACTTACAAATAAATGGACGGCGGGTCTAATACAAAAACCACGAAAAAAATGTCCCAAGTCAACCTATTTAAACGTAGTGACATTTCAAGGAATATGAAAAAGCTAAAACGTTGAATTTAAATTGTAATGTCATCGCAGTACTGTCTAATTTTGCTTGCTTCGCTGTCAATCGAACAAACGAAGACTAGAGCGTGAATGACGCTCTGTATACGATTTTAACGCCCTATAAGTTCGGACACTTTTTAGCTCGGACCCGACGTCCATATAATTGTAAGTCAATGAAGGGGACGAACTATTTCTGCCACCAAGCAGTATGTGGGTATTACTGCGTTTCGGTTTTAAAGGGTAAGGGTGCCTACACAGACCAAATACGGGCGCAGTGACTCTGCCCTTCAAATTCGAAGCCTTCGTGGCCGAACGGTTGCCATGCTGGTCTGCCACGCAAAAGTCCCGGGTTCGATTCCGGGCCGGGAGAAATTTTTTTATGGCCTACATTTATTTCTCTCGTGAGTGTGGGTGTAATTTGTGGTTGTCTATATATGTGTCAATTGCATTCGCGACACAGGGTTTCCCTAGCGCGGGCCTATGTTGAGTGTGTGCGTTATTATTATTATTTACAAAAAACAACCCCTAGGGTCTCTTACTCATTCTTCTCAGCGGAATCGACTTTAAGAAAGAGCAGTATAGAGTCAATGTAACGGTTTCAAGCGTAATTTTCTTACCTATAAAATAAAGTTAAAAATTATTTGAATTTGAATTTACATTACATTCAGAGAGAGGTGTTACTTGATGTTCTGCTTGTGATGCTATAGGCGTCAAGTAAGCGTATGCTGGATCTTGAGCACGTACATTAGTTATCACCCCATTTCGCCCGTATCACCAAAATATATCACTTAATCTCTCAGTAAAGAAGGATCTTTTCTTTGAGTAATTATCTTTTTACCTGTTTAGGAGATGTAATCTAACGGCATTGTTTTTCTAAAATTAGCAATGTATTTCTTCAATTATCGCTTCATTAACCACCTCGTACGATTTGTGAATGACAGGTCAGGGTTACTGGTTTCATGGCCGGTTGCATTAAAGTGATCTTTTATTTGAAAGAATATTATAGTACACTAAGAACAAAAGATCCGGGACAACTGCAACAGATTGGAATGTGTGTTTTATTGTAACAATGTATCCCATTAAAAAATAAATAAAGCTACTCATTGTAGTAACAATTCTTTGTAAGTTGTTTAATAAATTAGTTCTTAAGTATTGTACACACATTTTGGATTTTGGACTGCCTTATTGTTAGAACCATAGAGTTGAATTTAAAATGCAAGTATAAAGCAACGTGCCCTTGAAGTCGCTAACATAATATTAAAATAATGTATGTTAAATTGCAACATAAGTAAATTTTGTTTCTAATTATGTATTTCAGAGTACATAATGTCGAAGTAACTTGCGGAAATTGGTTAAGTATGTATATTTTGTAGATTTTTACAATTGTTTGAGAGTCATTTAAAGGGGGCAGGGGAAGAGTTGGGAGCATAGCACTAATTGTATAGTAAAACTTAGTTTTTATGATGACCGTGACTTACTATTGCATTGGGATATAATATGATATTGTCATTATATGTACTTACAATGTAATTTAGCATGAAGGGTTTGTAGCATCTGAACCAGAGGTCGGTTAAAGTTGCAACGGAATCGTGTGATCACGGGACTGGTTGCTTATCAAAAATAATCTAATTTAAGTCGCATCAAAGTCAAAGTAAAAGTCCAATAATCTTTATTTCACAGGTAAGCAAATTATACTTGATATCGTCATACTGATTAAACTCTACATGTCATTCGTAAGGCAGATTCCACTGAGAAGAATTAGAAAGAACACTAGGGGTTGCTCTTTGTAAATATACATTTGAATACATTTATTATTACAATATTTAGTTTAAACATCTTAGATCAAGAATACCTGAAAGAGCTTTTTGTCATCCAAATACGCAAAAGCTGTATAATAACCTTTACTATAAAGTTTTTGTTTCACTATAGTTTTATTTATTTAAACTTAATTGTACACAAAACAGTACAAATGGCGGACTTAATGCCATTAGGCATTTTCTACCAGTCAACCGGAGAGCTGGGTGGGCAAAATAATTAACAGGGGTGCATAACATGATAATTAAAACAGATATGAAAGAAGTTTATAAATAATTATGATATATCGTTCACACACGTTAACACAATATAAATGTAACACATAATATTGTATGACTAACTATAGACTTATATAAGCAACCTGTATACACATAAATATATAATACATACACATATATATTTAATGAATATATCTACATATAACAATGTCAGACTAATGGGATGTAGATTGAGACTCCAATATGAAATCGCGGACTAATTGCTTAAAAGCTAGCTTATTTTTGAATATGGGGCGGTAGAGCGTTCCAGAGTCATATTGCGTGAAAAGTAAATGGGTTAGAAAGAAAACCCGTACGGTGAGAATTGCGATTATGGGATGCACCCAAATATTGAAATTTACATTTCAAATGTCCACGTGCACATTTATCATTAATGATAGAGTAAAAAGTGGAAAGTATTCTCAAATCACGACGCTGGCGAATCGTAAGCCACTTCATCTCTGACTATAGTTTCAAACCTCGTCAATGGCAAATTTTGAATATCAATCGGAATCTTATTATAGAAGCGTATACATTGCGTCTTGAATGAATTTGTCACTTTGTGAAGACGACTATCAAGAACAGCTAGTTTATTTTTATTCCTCGTTATAATGCTATGTCTGTCACTATTTTTCATTAAAAAAAAAAAATTTTTCTTAACATTAATAATAACATAATATTCATAAATGTACGAATATGACGTTAGTGTAAGAATGTTAATCTCTTTAATCTTATCTCTCATAGACACTCCGGGCCCAGATTGTAAATTGCCCTAACCGCAATTGCATCGAGTCCTGGGTTCAGTTTGCACCTCGAGAATTGAGACCCTATCCACTAATATTGCCATGCCCTTACAGGGTGTCATATTGTACTATAGTTTATAACATCTCGCTAATGGCGCAGGAAAGCAATACATTATGAAAGACAGTTAGAAATGTTGACAACAGTGTTTTTTTTATCACAAGTAACGGCTTGTTCGTTCAAGTCATTCACAACAGCTTACATAATCAGCTAAAACAAAAGAACGCAAACTCACTGTTTGTTAATCCGCGTCCGTCAGTACGTCAGCAAGACTGCGTCAAAAAGGTTGACGACAGTGTCCAGTCATACTTTGGCACGCGTTTATTGCAAACATATTGTTTACAACAATAAGTTACAGAACAAAAGTAGAGAGTAAACATTTCTATAGTAACTAACAGCTAGGTCACTGATCGTAACACAATGTTTTAATGACAAAATAAAACACAAAGTAAGTTAGACAAAGGACTTAACGTAATACAGACACAATTACATATAACATGTTACCAAAATGGTCACCACTCAGCTTTTTGTAACGAGATGTTGGAGGACGCCTCATTACGCTGGTTTTCAGTGGAGCCATAAATGGAGAAAAAGAAAGATAGCGCCTCGTCCAAGTAGAAAGTAAAATTAAAAAATAAAGTTTAAAAAATTAAAAACGAAACAAAATTTAAAAAATTAAAAATTACAAACTAATCACAATACAAATAGATCATAAAAATAATACAAAAAGTAAAAACGTGATTATAGGTAGTGTAAGTGAGGTGATTAGGCGTGTATTCAATATTTTTAAATGTTTCCTTGTACTTGAGTTTGAAGTGTTACCTTATGCAAATTGGCTCTGACCAATTTCTGAATAAAGCACCACTACAATGTGTCGTGAGATAATTGAGTAAATAATAAAAACTTTTTTTAAGCTAGAATTGTTGCGTGTATTGCGTTTTGGTTTTGAAGGGTGCTGGTGTAAGTATAGACACTTGGAACTTCTCTCAGGGTGACAGGAGCAATGGCAGTGTCCTCAGATGATTAAGACGAGGTATTTCAACGCGGGAACATTTTAGGAGGTGAGGTGTAGGGAACCGCTCCTCGCGTCCGAAAAAACCGCGCGCTGAACATTATAAGAATAAACTAAGAACAAGCGCGCGATGATGTCTGAAGGGGCAGTGGGCAGCGCGACGAGTCGTTAAACCTCTGGGTAGTTTTCAAATTTTGGGATAAGTATGAATCTATTAACCACAAGGGCTTAGTTGAGATCCGAATTTTAGGTTGCACAAAGTTAGATAGTATTCGATTTAGACTTTTACTGTTTTCAGGATTTTATATGATCGAATAAAGTACATCCTATTCTGTAACAAATTAGCACATTCTTTAGACAATATCCTTTAAGTGTATCGTATATTTTTTTAACACCGTTATTTAACAGTAAATACCTAAACCATTTGATCTAGCAAAACAGTTTTTTCCGCATCTCCTCTAGTGACTCGCTTTAAAATCACAAGTGGCATTGCCGCTGTTATGGATAGGCGTATCGGTGTTGACCAACTTTGTGAAAGAGATCTCTCGTCGAATCCAGCTCGGATGGGCAGTTTCCCGAAGAAACTACAAAAAACCTTCGCGTTCAAATTACCTCAGTGTTTCAAGACGAAAGTCTTTGACCAGTGTATGTTGTCAGTGATCATATATGGATTAGAAACGTGGTCCCTCACTATGGGCCTCATAAGAAGGCTCAAGGTCACGAGAGGACAAGAGAGAGCGATGCTCGGTATTTCCCTACGTGATAGAATCAGAATTGACGAAATCCGTAGGAGAACTAAAGTAACCGACATAGCTAGAAGAATTGCTCAGCTGAAGTGGCAGTGGGCGGGGCACATAGCTAGGAGAACTGATGGCCGTTGGGGTGGAAAGGTACTTCAATGGCGACCGTGCACCGGTCGATGCTCAGTGGGTAGGCCCCCCCACCAGGTGGACCGACCATCTGCTAAAGGTCGCGCGAAGCTGATGAATGCGGGCAGCGTAGGACCGATCGTCATGGAGATCGTTGGGGGAGGCCTATGCACAGCAGTTGGAGTCGTATGACTGAATGATGTATCGGTGATTGTACTAGATACGCGGTTTGTTTGCCCCGTTACTAGATATCTTACAAAAATATTAATAATGTGGTGCCGCCAATGGAGAATGACTCTTGTGAAGTCTGTAAACAAGCAAACACCTGAAGCAATTGTTATTTTAAGGCAGATTTATTTAAGCATTAAGTATGTTGAACATTGACTTACAATTATATGGACGTCGGGTCCGCGCTAAAAAGTGTCCGAACTTATAGGGCGTTAAAATCGTATACAGAGCGTCATTCACGCTTTAGTCTTCGTTTGTTCGACTGACAGCGAAGCAAGCAAAAAATTAGATAGTACTGCGATGACATTACAATTTAAATTCAACGTTTTAGCTTTTTCATATTCCTTTACATGTTACTACGTTTAAATAGGTTGACTTGGGACATTTTTTTCGTGGTTTTTGTATTACACCCGTCGTCCATTTATTTGTAAGTAATGATGTTGAAGAATGAAGTCTACTTTTTTATGTTTATTTAATAGAGAGATTTTTATGAACTGATATAGTTTTACGAACCATCAAAAACTTTCCTTAGTTAGGTTAAGTGCTCTATAAACTGAACACCTTTCAGTGAACTAATAAAGCAGACAATTTTCAAAGAATAATGGATGATTTTTGTCTTGAGAACGTTTTTATTAACAAAACAGTGTAATCTAAAAAGTGAATAAAGTCAACATATGTTAAGAGTCTATATCACCTTAAATCGTCATATCCTATATCACTATTCACCTTTTATTATATCACCTTTGGTTGATTCCGCATAACAGAGAAAGTGTTTAATCAATCGCTTAAAAATATAGTGAAATTGAGAATATATACTGACTAATATACAATATGAAACGAAGAATTTTATCAATGGAATAAAACACAAATTTACCTCCAAATTTTACAAGAAAACTGCCGTATAGAATAGGAACTTTACACATACCAATATTTTCTTTTTTTATACCAACTGAACTATATAGAACACGTATAATGAAATGAAGGCCTGTGTTTGTATAAAACAAAATCCAGGCTTTAATCTAGTGAAAACCAGACATCACAGGAAAACAAGGAACAAATAAATACGGCCAAAACAACGCCCCACCTTGGAATTTTACAATAAAACGATGTTTATATTGGCATCTAAATTATTTAATAAAATACCAGATGCAGTTAAAGAACTAAATTGTAGGCAATTTAAAATAAAATTACATAATTTGTTAGTTACACAATGCTACTACAATATAAATGATTTTTTAATAGATAACATAAAATGTAAAATTGAACTACTGTGCGTGATTGAAATACGAATTGTGTAAAATACTCGCATGCCAAGTTTTGGTGAAATGTACGATCTAATTATAATATACTATAACACCAATGTAAACTACATTTTTCAGCGAATAAATATCTTGTATTCTTGTATTCTTGAAAATTTACTTGCTTAATGTATGGTGAACAAGAGATGAGAGAACACAGTAGAGAGAAAAAGCTCATATTTTACCACGTCTGGGATGCAAAATTAAACTTATAGTGATTCAATTAATTGATTAGATTACAAATAATGTCAGTAGATATGTACAAAACATCCTTAAAGCTCTAATTTTGTTTCAATACAATCAATCAATTAAATTAATAACAAAAATTATGTATGTCAAACAATTAAATAGTATATTATTATAATACCAGTAGTAATTTATACGTCTATGTTTATTCAAGAAATCGGTCACTGTGTTTTTTGTTTTTAAGCCATAATATAGTGTATGATATATATTATATTCAACATTATATTCCTATTTTTGTTTCGTAATTATTTATCCATGTTTGACGTTAAATTATTCGATTATGTTTTGTTTTTGTTCTATTTTGTTTTGTTTATCCCTTGACACTGGATTTCCCTAAGAGACAGAACTCACGAAGCAGTTTTGACCCGCAGGTTTGTGCGGTCACGTAGGTAGCCGCCGCGGTTGCGGAACGGCCCGCAAACTTGGCGGGAGAGGATCGCAAGGCGCGCGCTTATTTACTATCGATTGAGATCGCCAGTTAAGTCTCAGACGTCGCCATGGACTCACATCAAAAACGAATTATCGCGTTATACTTACTACATCGAAGAATTAAAAGAAGAAGGCCTAAAAGATTTAGGGTGCATCCTCCGATTCCGAAAAGAAATCGTTATGGATTATTCGTTGTTCTTATTAATGAGTTAAATAACAAGAAAACAAATTCTTTAATTTTATTCGGATATCCGTATCTACTTATTCAGAACTTTTAACCAAAATGGTAACTGGTAGAAAATTTATTGATCTACTTCAACATCCATAACTTGAGAAATTGACATGCGCTGCCAAATCGAAAATCAATCACAAAATGGCGTGGGAAGGAAAGACCCAACCCGCACGCGAACCGACCGCAGAGTGCACAGACGACTGTGACACGGTAACCACGTCTCGCGCGGTTTGCGGCCGCCGCGAGCAACCATCTCCGCTGCGGACGTAAAACGCGTCGTGAAATGTGCTACTAAATTTAACATACATTTCTACATTCTTCGGAGGCCGCGGTCTCGATCGACTCCTAAGCTAAAAACTCGTAAATACTAAATTAGAGAGCCCTTTATTTGTTAATCCGGGGGAATCTGCTTACAGATAACTCGGGTCACAAATGCCGTATATACAAATGAGTCTTATACAAAAAAAACATATAGTCGGATCGAGATCCTCGTCCTTTTTTTCAAGTCGGTTAAAAATATAAACCTACCTACAAATCTTCTAGTTAAAGATAAGGTAGGTCGTTCCTATTTTGCATAACTAATAATAATTAACCTTCTTATCTTAATCACTTACTAACTCGCAAAACTAAAGTTACTGGTATACTTAGCGAAATAAAACTTGGGCCGTTTCGCTTATCGGCATATCTTTGGAGAAGAATAGAATAAGAGTTCATATCAATAGAAAAGCCCCAAAAAACTTGTTAAGCTACTTAATTCCCATCGTAACCACGGAAGAAGAAAAAACCAATGGAAGTGCCCTAAGCCTCGATTATTATCAGAATCTATGTAGCCAATATTCGCTCGCGATGATGGTAGGTGGTAGTTTTAAATTTAAAAAGAAGTAACAAATTCTCGATTGTTAATATAATTTAAACTTTACCGCGTTGGCATATCGTCGGAAGTTCAATACCATCGATACCTATTATTACAAGTTACGACGTTTTGAAATTACATTGATATTTCAATCAATGTGCTGCCATCTAGCGGTTTATTGCTGAACGACGACGTATGTGACTTACTAATTTAGTTTTCCACACATGAAGCGACCATATTGCAGGAGTATAAGCTTTACTTTCATTTGTAACAAAAAAATATTACGATAAACAGAAAATTGAAAATTTATTAAATGAAGACTTTCCGATCATAATACCAGCACGGCAGCTGGCACGCGTCAGACGCTAACTAACCACTTCTACCCTTTTTATTGTTCTGTGGTCATAACATAGGGAGTGATTCGTATGAAACTTTCCGTAAAGAATATATTTTATTATCACTTCAAAAGAGACGTAAAATGTTTGAATAAATAAAATTCTTAATAATCACATCGATTCTTCTACGCTTCTGGGCAGGATACGCTTCGTGACTCGTGTGACACAAGTCGACAAGTGTGACAACTTTTGAATTGAACCCGTGTCTTCCTTATTTTCAGAGTTATGTTGTCCTGGTGAAAGAGTTCGTCCAGGCAAATCCATTTTACCTATTTCTACCGCTAAGCAGTAATGTGAACATTACTGCGTTTCGGTTTTGAAGGTAAGGGTGCTGGTAAATATGTGAGGTGTGGTACAGACACTGGAGACTTGTCAACTTATGCCTCAGAATGACGAGCGCAGTGACAGTGTCTTTCAGATCTTTGCGATTAAAAGCTCTGAGCGACAATGCAACTCGTGTCGCTCACCTCCAGGCTCGCGTGTAAAAAAAACGTAATGACGAAATATAACGTATCTTTAATAATGTCATGTTTTCTTTCATTAACAAAAAGATAGCTGCGCAGCGTTTCCCTCGGGGTCCGTTTATTCTTATCTTTTCGTAAAAACAGCCTTAGTTTCCATTACCCTATTGAACACACAATAGATAAGCTGTTCTGGCCGATAATATTCATTGGCCTAAATGATATTTCAAGAACCTCGGTAAAAGAAAAAGAAAAAGCCGTGACATTTAGGCAAACGCCGAAGCCTTACCAAAGTGTGTTGTTTTTAGCAGTTCTGGTAATATTAGCAAAGTAAAAGCCTTCCTAGGCCCAAAAAACAGTTTTGTTTGCTAGCGAATAACAACAACAACATCACCCATTTTTACGTCCTCCAGTTGGGTTAAGCCACAGTCCGCCACGCTGGCCCAATGCTGACTGAGGACTTCTTTTATACAAAAGTGCGCATTTGATTTCCATTTCACTTGATGGAAAGTATCGATGAGGATGATATTGTAGCATGCACACCTAAATAATGCCTATCCACTCTCGCCTTGAAAGGGTCCAAGTTATAGCGTTCGGGGAATAAGTCTACAGGTAGGAAATTCCATTTGGAAGCGAAAAGCTTCGTGTGAATCCCGAGAGTATCCACAACATAGGGGTGGAACCCCAGCCCACGTTTAGTCCCCCGATGATGGAAAGGGGAAGGTGGATTCAAATCATGCAATTCCATTGCATATGTATCCTGTAGAATACCTAATAAGCAGTCAACTTTACGACGGTGTTCAAGGCACTGCAGTTTCGCTTCTACTAAATCCGAGTCACCTATTAAGCCTCTTGGCACGCTTGTCGATTGAATCCAAGGTGGCCAGTTGGTATTTAGCAGAGCCATCTCATATGTGCTAGCAGTACTCTATACATGACCGGACTTGTGCTTGGTTTTTACTTCATACGATGTCCTAAGGTTGTAAACCTTCTTGGACATGTAGGCTCCGTAACGATGTTTTCCTTCATCGAAAACCTCATTTTTTTTTAAATTTGTTATAAAGCATAACAAAAAGTCGTGGTAAATTACGTATTAAATTTCCTACATACGAGTAAGTACCGGAAACCTTAGAGATGCGAGACCGGATTCCAACTCATAGCCCTTGCTACGACTTTTACGCTACTACGACTTTTTTGTTTTTCTTGTTTGCTCGCTAAGACTGCAGCAAAAATTTACTTTGTAATAAAAACATGATCTAGCCTTTAAACAAAATTGGTCGACAAGAACAAAGACGCTGAAGCTGCCACTGACCGCCCGTTGCCTGCACGCAAAAGTAACCCTTAAGGTGGTAAGACTTCAACTTTGCAGATAGTACGGAATCTTTAAAACAGTCATACTAAAAGAAGATAATTTCTTACAAATCAACATTCCACTGTTGACACCATAATCCAAGTAATGTATGTGACGTAATAAAAACAAGTAAAAAAGAACAATGGCCGACATTACAACTCGTTCGACAAAAGAAGGTGCGTTATGCAATAGCCACAATGAGAGCAAAAAACTCGTGAACTTGACAATCGCAGCAGGTGCCGCGCCGCCGCTTACGCCCCGCTCTGATTCATTTGTCTTTAAATCACACGCTTTATTGAGGTGCGACATTTTTGACTTTATTTATTTTAATAAGTGTACTTTTAATGTGACCTCGTTTTACCATACTCGTACGTAAGTGACACGAACATTAGTTCGAGATCAAAACGATTTGGTAATATGTAATATTTTCTGTGAAGGTTTTTTTGCAGTATGTTAAATTTAAGTATAGGGACTGCAGTCACTCTGGACACTTCCACCAGAAGGGTGCTATAAAGGAAAATTCTATTGAACAAGCAATAACGTATTGACGAATCCGATGTCGTCGTAGCCTAATAGTTTGACCTATTGCATCTCCTTTCGAGTAGAGGTTCTTGGGCTCGAATCCAGGCTTGCTCCTCTGAGTTTTCCGGAATTTATATGCGAAATTTACTATGAGCTTTTTGGGTGAAGACTTGCACGTCGAAAAAGGTTCACAACCTTCGGAAAACGTGTGACGTCCCCAACTTGACAAACAGCGATTTGGGCCCGCGACATGGGAACTTCAGCCCACATCGTCCGAAATGCCATTGGATCTAATGGCATTCTTAAGCTGATGGCAAATACTAAAATATCACGATCCTTATATGATTAAAAAAATAAGAGTCTAAATGTGTATTAGTATTGGGACTCCACATATGGGTCAACTCCCGTTCTCAGTCCAACATCCATCCGAAACAATTAGGCTGCTAACAGATTGACTGCAGACGAGGTCTCGGCTGCATGAAATGGATTACGACTTCACGCATTAAAGGTCTTTGCAACGCAGAAAACTGCGACGCGAATTGCTGCGATGCGATTTCCTGCGGCATGGAATCTCACTGCCACGGTTCGGGTAATCATTCTTTCGACGATCATCAACCGTGCTGAACGTATTTTTTAAACTAGGTAGCAACATGGATCGTAAAAAGAATGTAGCACTGCTGTTATTGATAGATAGTACAGGAAAAAAACACAAAGAAGATTAACATCGCAGGAATGCGCGATGCGGAGCAATTCGTAAATTCTTGGGATGCGTCGTTGCGACGTCGCATCGCAGTTTTGTGTTTCGACCCTAACTGCAAACATGCAGTCAATCTGTTAGCAGCCTTACCGTCAAATAAGTAATACTCGAGCAAATTAAAAGACGCTTCATGAATGAAGCTTCATGCTAGACATCGTCTTTGGATTACATCGAGTATTGCTTCATAATCATTATGATTTCAGTCAAATGACGTCCACTGCTTCAGCAGTTCACACAGGCCTCCGCCAAAGATTATAATACCACAACGACCTGTCCTGCGCCGCTTGCATCCAGCGGATTCCCGCAGTCTTCACCAGATCATCAATCCACCTTGTGGGTGGTCTGTCCACGCCACGTCTATCGGTACGCGAAGTATAACAGGTAAAAGAACTAATATTAATTGCTATTTCGGTAACTACTCTAGCAAACCATAAAGTTTTTAATGCCTGAGTCTATCATTTAAAAAAATAAACAATTTCAAAAATACGTCACGACAATCGTGTGTGTTATTGTTCGGGCTGGTGATTTCGGTGTTTATTTATTGAAAACATACCGTAAGTAGCGTTTTTTAAGTTTACCCTGAATATAAATGTTTATAAACTATACTTTAAGGAGTAATTTCATGGTAAACGTTAGAACCACTCAAACGGAATATTATCATATTTATCCAAGTACACCAAAATTTCATTAGTGCTTTTTAAGTGCAGGATTTGCGGTGTATTACTGCATTTTATTTGAGATGTTTTTGTTGGTAGTACGGAGGGTATTTATTTAGCAATGCAGAATAATAATTTTTATTTATAAAAACTTGTATTTAAACTGAATGTGATATGAATTTTCTAATTTGCGAAACCAAATAGCCGTTATTTTGCGATAGGAGGAGCGCATCGCGTGAGCGGTTATCCTCATTACTGATTCGATCTTACAACGAAACTCCGTGCATAGCCCTTTCCATTACGCCTTGAGTGATTTAAGTGAGTATTACTTATTTGACATTAATTGTATCAAACGAATGTCGGACGGAAAATGGGAGTAAACTCTCTGTCTCTAAAGCAGCTAGTGGAAAGGTAAAAGGAAAATTATAAGTATGAGGAACTTGGCTTCGACTACTACTGTTCGCGCGCTTTACAGTTCAAACCCTATACATTTGTTTACAAAATGATATCTTAACATTGAAAGGATCCACTGCGAGATCCCTAGAGCTGATAGCTACCACACTCAAGGTATCAGCATAGCCAATTTTAGGCACTCTGCTACGGCGATATAATTTCATCGTTTAATGTAACTCTATCTTTAGCTCTTAAGCCTTTAATGGATGTTATCGCCTTGTACAGGTGCCTATAATAAATTATTAATTAGCTGTAACAATATTATGTACAAACCTATTAAACGTCTTGGTTAAATGAGTCGAATCTTGGGATAAGCACGCTTTTACCATTTATATATTTATTTTATTAAAAACACTTTTGTTAAAAGATATTTTTTGAATGCACTCCTCTTTCTAGATCTTAAATTTCTAACCTAAGGTTACCTGGAAGAAATTGCTACTTAGCAACATGGCCGCCTGTTGAACTTTAACTCACTCAGTGATAATTACATTTCTGTTCTATGGTGTTCTTGTAATTTTTTATGTGGCAATAAAGAATATTTCACTAACTCATTTATTTCTCTTTGCTTTCTCGGGCGTTATGAAAAGATATTACTTCGGTATCACTCGCTATCATCACAGTGTGCGTTTTCTTAGTCTGTTCTTCTATTCTAGATGGCCATTTTTTTATTTGTTACCTGCTCGAGGTCTGATGTCATTTATGCGGGCAGTCCATTGTATTTGTCACATCGCACAAAGTCTCTTTGTACTTAGTGTCTTTGTTTAAGTGAATGGTTCGTGTTTCATTTTAATATTTTTGGTTTATTTTGTGTTTTACGTTTGAATGTTTTGATTATGTTTTTTTTTCTTCTGTTTTCTTTTGTGATGTCGTTTGTGGTAAACAAACAATACATTCCATCTTATGGCTCTTTTAAGTATGTCGATGACATTTGGTGTGATTTACCATGAATAAATCTAATTCATCGTAGTCAACCCTTTGTGCGGTCCATTGCTGTACACGGATCTTCTCAAAAGGTTTTAGGCAATAATCGACCACGTCGGCCTATGCGAGTTAACAAAACTAATTAACTAAACCTAATTACGGACAAGTTTAATAATCCTATAGCCGAGCTCAGTATTATTTGATTAAACAAACACAAGCAATAACAAAACTACAACGTACGAACCCTTTCTGAGTCTAACTTTCTACATTTTCAGCCTTCTTGTTTGATTTCTCACAAAAAAATGCAAATGAGATTAGGGTTACCTAATGTTAAATGCAATTTACGGAAAAGGTGTGATCATAAAAATTCATATCCCAATGATCTTATATTACGTAAACGTCGGTTAAGCCCTTTTCCAACGACTACTCTTGCATTTTTAACCTTACCAACTCATACTAAGTTCCAAAGTGTGTTTTTTATATTTGAAGTGTGCACCTGTGTTGAGTAAACGGGTTATTTAAGCCACAACAATTTGCGTGTGAATTTCTGAGGTCAAATACGATTTGTTGGAAGAAAAAATACAACCACAATTGATTTTATTGTGAGTCATTGCTATTTGTTTATGTAGATTTTGATACCTTTTATTTTTGTTTTTAAAGTTTCGTGTTTTCTTTAGTGATTTTTATTCTGCTCCACGTCGGTCAACGAGTTTATTCCTTGTATGCTTAACTCATGTTATTCCCTATAAGTCAAATCTCTGTAGATTCACCTAAGCCTAATAACAATAGATTTTTATGCCGAACCTGCGTCTATCGTCATTAAGCAATGTGTGCTGATGTTTTCAATTCGAAGGAAAGGAACCGCGTAGAAACTACAGACCAAGCCAAGGACTGGAGAGACGCTTCGGCATCAAGAAGTGAGTGTGCCTTCAGCTCAACCACCAGTGAGGAGAGTTGATACTTAGTTGAATTCAGATTCAACGGCTTAGCGGTGGCAACTGTAAATTGTGCAATGCATAACGGGAACTGAGCGTAGTGGAAAATAGGAAGGATACAGTACGTGCCCCCGTGGGGTCACTCACCCAAAGAAACTAGCCTTTTGCGCACCGGATGAAGTCCGTGACAACTGTCTGACAACCCAGTCCACGGGCTGATCTAGGTTCAGGACCTGACCTGAACTTTTAAGGTCCTTCCGCGGGCTTGCTTGTACAGGTTATAGCACTATATCTTCCCGTATAATCAAGAGGTTTGTCAGCCTCCCTGTCGGGAGGGGCACTATGATCGAAAGTTTAGTGAAAGATATGGGCCTGGTCTTTTACCTGTTTACATGACCATAAAGTTCTTGCCAATGAAATGAACTTCATTCGATGTTATGATGAGCACCATAAGAGTAGAATTTTCATATGGAGTGGAAATATAGTTTTAGAGTCATTAAAAGTGGCTAGTTGTTTCTAAAACTGTCTAGCGACATTTGCTTTAATCTAGTTGGCAACACTGCTTTTGAAAGAGTTCATCCAGGGTAGTACTACCACCTTAGCTATTTCTGTAATGTCAGCATTATTGTGTTCCGGTTTTGAAGGGTACAGGCACATGGGACTTGTCAGCTTATGTGACAGAGTGACGGGCACAGTGGCAGTGCCCCTCAGTTCTTCGTGATTTAAATTCTTTTTTAAATTCTTCTGAGTGGCACTGCAACTGTTATAGATAGGCGTATAGCTTACCATCAGGCGCACGACTTGTTCGTCACATCACTCAATGTTATAAAAACGGAAACGGTTAAATGGAGTCTGTTTCCATTATTTAAAGACTTAATGGATCTTACGAATTCGTGTAATACTTCTATCGGAACATTCTCGAAGGTTTTTGTTTTGTGGAATATTCAATCTTGTATTCTTGTTATTGAACTGCGATTTAAGGCGAGTCAGAAGAGAAGCGAGTAGAACTGTTTTGCTAAATCAAATAGTTTTAACCAATCATATAAAATCCCTAAAACAGGCTACTATAAATGTCTAATACGATTTATTTAAGAATACAATTGGCTTTGCACATAATTATTATATTATATGGGGATATGTCTCTTTGACTACTACAAAGAACCTGGTAAAATTAGTTTTTCAACTGAAGCCCTATTACCTAAGTATAACAATAGGCGAGCCTGTGAAAATAAATATGCATGTCCAAGAGTAAATAACTATTATTATAAAAGAACAAATAGACATTTCTTGCCAATTATATTTAATAAATTCGATTTTTTGAGAGGTACAGAATTGTTAAGTAAATTCACATTGAAGAAAAAATTAAAAGTTATAATCCTTGAAACATGTAAATTTTAGTTAATTCTACACTGGTTTAGTTAAATATACTCGTACTAGGTATACTATAGTTTTGTAATTATGAGTGTAGCCTCAACAATAAACTGCTATCGCAGTTTGGTGAGTAATTTTATTATGTTCTCTTGTATGCCTTGTTTGTATGAAATAAATAAAATAAATAAATAAAACCTAATTATTAAATTAACATTTTATCCGAAAATTTGCAAATTACCCAGCGGTTTAACAACGAGCTGCGCCATCTGCTGCCCCGTCAGTCGCTATAGGACGCTTGTCGACGTTAGGAGTTCTACCATGAAATACGATACTATGTGACAACGAAGCTCATGTGACAGCTATAGTATAGAATTTTAATATTACTTTCATAGCAAAACTGACATGTGTAGTATTAGCTTCGTTATCACGTGGTATTTCGTGGTAGACCTCCAGATCTGTGGCAAATTTTCTCGGCCTCTTCTTATTGGATTGCGGGACGCTAGGGGCGACCCCCCACACCAAGATAAAGTTGATCACGTGTTTGTAGTTTCACCAGCACCCTTAGAGCGCGTTCCCATTATGTCGTAACGTTTTTTTTATCGTTAGACGACTGTCGCGTCTAGCCTGCTCCCATATCACGACTATCTGTCTCGACTATGTCGTGGACGTTTATTTTATCGTTGAACGACTGTCGTGTCTAGCTGTTCCCACTAGATCGTGACGACAATTGCCGGTTCACGTCAGCCACCTTGTCATTTGCACGGCAGAATCGTTTGAAGCAGCGATTATCTGTCATCAAAGTTTTATCATAACGTTTTGTCCTTCTAGCTCTTCCCATTGCCACGACAGTCTGTCGTCGTAACAACTTCATTTAAATATACAACGCACGACACTTTAAACTGCACGACTATCCAACATAATGGGAACGAGCCCTCACTAATTCAAAACCGGAACGCAATGCTGACTTTAAAAATTATAAATGTATGATAGAAACACAAACTATTGACATATATCAGTCTACTGTTACTAGAATTAAATATATTATTATTATTTTATAGTTATCCTCACATCAAACTAAATATTGGTCACCCAATTCGAAATATACGTGCTATTTTATACGAGGGAGTATATTACTAGCGCGTGTCAATGGGGCCCAGAGGAGTAATGCTACTCATTTTAATTAGCACTAGAGAAGGGTCTATTTGCCATGGTAGAGGAAATGGTTTGGTAATTTTAACACCGTAATTGTTGCAATAATTATTATTATTGTGGCTGTTTGTATACATCGACAACTTTGTAGATTAGCGGCCTACCTCAAAAATAACTAATTCATCATCATCAATATAACAGACGAGAAGGAAGTCGGTAGAAAGAATTTGTTTGGATTAGGCGGCATTCGGGAATTTCAGCCACATCATCGGCTCGTCTATTCCAGAATCTAATAACGAGGGGCCCTTAAACCATCTCAGTTGTGTGACGGTCATCGGTCTACTTCGTAGGTGTCTGTCCACGCTGCGTCTTCTAGTACGCCGTTGCCATTAAAAAACTCTTTCACCAGGTTGATAAAAACACTGAAGGTTCGTATACCGGACTAATTTTGTCACGTATTTTAACCAATGAAAAACTCAGTCTTAATTCATTGTTAATACAACAACGTATTAACTGAAAAAGTGTTATTTTTTAAAATCGATGAAAACCGATTTTCTGACTTTCCGTGAAAGATTATTAAAATTTATGTATGGGTTAAAGTTTATTTATTTATTTATTTTATTCCTGATGGTACAAATAGCTTGTATCACAACATAATAGAAACAACATTAAATCATTACAAGCAAAACAATTATCTACTGATAAAAATACAGTAAAATAAAGCATAAACAACTAAATCACATTGCACACAAACACATACACACATAATGACATAATATAAAACCAATTTAACATTATGGAGCAACCTAGTTCGCTCTATTAATAAATAATTAATTAGATATAACCAAAATCGTAAAGGACAGAACTTTGTTGAATTTATCGCTCGCACACCATATTTCTTTTTTATTTTATTCAAAAGTTTACAAAAAGGAACACAAGACAGCGAATAAAAACCATTAACAGATTTATGTATCGCTGCCATCACATGCTATCAGGCGTCTAACAAAATAATTACTGACCAATACTTATACGTATCTAATAATTTACGCAACTTACACTTAAGAACTAATAACTTTAACAATTTGATAAATGAATAGACTTAAGGATCGTTTTACAATTTTTTGGTTTACCTATAAGTTTATCAAAAACGTCACTTGGCAATTTATTGAGCAGTAATGGTAATATATTACATACAATACAGACACGCTTTCCATTGTTGTTATTGTATGGAGGAGCATACCTTGGTAGGTAATTTAGATTACTCAATTTACCGATTCCTGTCGTTTGTTTTATCATGTCAATTTTATCTATTTCATCACAAATTATGTATATATTTATTTTACCATATATGTCTAAGATTTTACAGTTAGGTACTGTTGTTGTTACAATTTTTTCTATATTTATTTATTTATATACATATTTATAAACGAATACCGTTTATAATTTTCTTACAAGTATCTCATTAATTTCCTACTCAACTGAATATTGAAAACCAAAAGAGAAAAAGCAATTTCATATTTTTTCAGCTTTCGAAAAGCTCACAAAAAATTATCCGACTTTGAGTTAAGTAAATAACTTTTAATTGTTTCTTACAATATTCTAACGACGGTTTTATTGACACGTAGAGAATCCAATTTTACGTTCAACAACGGTATAATCTTGAATTTCACATATTTCGAGATACAACACTATAGCAATAACAGTGCGACATTTTGATTCTGTAATAAGAATAGAACTATTTTGACTGGGGTCATTATTGTTGAAAAGCAGCGACATAAAGTACCCATGAAGTAAGATTAAACGAATTATGGCGTCTATTAATTTAAAAGTTAGCTTAATGACATTTTGATAACGCTGCTTCCAAGGCGTGGAATGTTGAGTAGTAGTAGGGCTCCTTGTGAAAGAGTTCGCCCGGGGTAGTACTGCCACCTTTCCTATTTCTGACGCCAAGCAGTAATGTCAGCATTACTGTGTTCCGGTTTTGAAGGGTAAGGGTGCTGGTGAAATTACAGGCGTATAGCTTACCATCTAGCGCACGACCTGTTCGTTCCATCACTTGATGTTATAAAAAAATATCTTCACCGCCTTACGGCGCGTGTACACGCTAAGAAAAGTCACCGGGTCTAAACAAGAATTCGTGTCGTTTCTACACACGAACTGTGTACACAGCCTCGGCGCCGGACAAGAAAAAATTCTTGTCTAACCCCGACGCGACGCGCTCTGCCGTTATTGTACAAACGAACGTTTCAGCGCAAGAACTGGTGTTGCAAAGTATCACTGTTGCACCACTAATTTTATAGCGACTAATAAAAGGCATGTTTTGCTTATAAGTTTAGTAGAGGAACGATCCGTATTTTGGGACAAAACCTTAGACATTTATCAAGATAAACAACGTACTTTTGTGACATGGAGAGAAATATTTATTACTCTTTAAATATAATTTGCAATCACCATTTTTTTTTAAATTACACAATCGGTAGTAAAACGACAGCTACCTGGAAGTGCACTGACACGTTTACCCTACACACGTCTGCCCGAAAGCATTCCTATCGTGTACATACTCATCATTTTCTTGTCTGCAATAGACACGACATATTTTCGTGGCTAGATTCGACAAAGTTCTTGTCGTGTACAAGGCCATTCTCGTCTTTTCTGTTGCAGACACGACGAATTTCTTAGCGTATACACGCGCCCTTATTCTAGTCTGTGTTGTGTTTAATTCGATGTGGATTTTTTTCAAATGACAGAATGAACATGTCTTACATCAGGTGGTAAACAACGCGTCTACCAATAACAGATGTAGTGTCACATAGCTTAGAACTTTTAAATCGCCTGACTCTGTAAAAGTCTAGTTAACAATAAAAACAAGAATGTTTTCACTAGAAATAATCCAAAAAAGTACCATGTCACAGCCGTCTTATTTATTATAATTAGTAATAAGTTTCTGACACTATAAGGCTATTTTACGAGAAATTTAAAATAGATATGTAAAAGATCGGTTCGGGCGATTTACGGGTTTATCGTATGGATAGTTGTATACCACACTTTCAATAGCTGAGACTGTTAACAGTTCCTTCGACATATATAATTGAAACAGTTCTTTTTGTTCCAAAAAATCCTTCACTCTTCAGCAAAGTGGTACGTACACGAAGACACAATAAAAAGAAACTGGTTTCCTGCAAGAGTACCCTCTTTCATGAAAATATTTGTGCGATAGCGCCAAAATTATACAGTAAGCTGCCAAATCACATCCTTGATACAAATGACATTACCAATTTTAAAAAGTGTGTTTTTAATTTATTGACCAGGAAAGCATATTACAAAGTCAGCGATTATTTAAATGACAATAATGTACAATAATAATTAACTAGGACAAAATAATGACATCTACGATATCATTAAGACTTGAAATTAAAATTACGACTTGACATTTTGTAATTAAAACTATACTGTTAAATTAATTTCATTATGCAAATTGGATGCCATAAAATTGGCAATACGTACTGACACAACAATGTTCTATAACACCTTTAAACTTAGACTATGGAAACTAATTTTTGTCCATCCTTTAAGCCTTTTAGACGTACGCACATAATAAATGATTTGATTAAATAACTACTCTATTCCACTGTTTATTTATTGGCATAAACAAATTTTTTTTAAAGTTAGCGAAAAAGAACTTCAGATAATCGAAACACACCTCTGCGATAGTTAAGGTGCGCTCGAGTGGAGTGTAATCACTTAGGATTATCTCCGAGATCAATACTCGCGTTCAGTCGAGTCAGCTAAGACCCTTCTGATGGCACCTTGCGACAGCAACTCACGCGCAGGTCATGTTTCGCACTGAATAAAACGATAGCGCGTTTCAATGTACTACTAATGCCATCTAGCTGTATTTATAGACCGGTATAATGACGGAATGAGCAAATCGTGTATCCGTAAGAATTAAAGAACCGCTCAGAAGTTTAAAGCGTGAAACACACAGAGAGCGGGTGCGAGTCGAGCGCGTGTCAGGTCGAGTTAGTAGATTAGTTAAGTACTGCAACTGTTTTGGACAGGCGTGTGTTATGGACAAACTTACTTATGACTTATTGTCCCGTCACTTGATATTATAAAAAAGTAAATAAAAAGTTACTGAAATATAGCCTTTCTGGCTCAATTCATATTGACGCAGAGTCGAAGCGTCGCCTCGCGTCCTGTTTTTCAACTACATCTTGTACCTTAATACCTTAATAATGGGAAAATAGAGATGAATATGCTATAGGCGAAAAACTTGACTCGTCGCGACGCTTTGACTCTGCGGCAGTGTGACTTGAGCCTTTATTTATAAATTATCGTTACGTGTCAATCTTTTGAAAATGGTCAAGTGATCAAGTACCTACTGCAAATGTACCAAAAAACAATACTCCTGTAGTTTCGCATCTTTCAAAATACGCGGCAAGTAAGGTCTATTTATCAGAAATAATATCTAAAAATTGCTATTCGTTCACCACCTTTCTATTCTTTCTATCCCATAACACCTTTATTATCTCCAAATTACATTTCAATTCTAGAAAATCCTTAGGGTACAGTCGTGTATTGTATTACAGACACTTTATTTCCAGTCCGATGAGGCAATTTTATTCGGCTCTCTCTGTGATTGAATCCACAGAAATATAAATAGATAGGCACTTTCTGTGAATCCAGCAGCTCGGAGATTTGTTGAATTCTATCTTACTGGTATAAGAATATGAAGCAAAATAATTGATTGGGTTTTTTTTTATCCGAAACTACTGAAGAATAGTGCCATAAACTGAAATAGTTATTTTGTTTGCTTATTACCAGAAATTGCTTTTTTTTATGATATCAAGTGACGAAATGAACATGTTGTGCTCCTGGTGGTAAGAGACATGGCAATAGTTGCAGAGCCGCTCAGAGCTTTAAGTCCCAAAGATCAGGGGCACTGCTATCGCATCCGTCACCTTGACACATAAAGTAACTATTTCGGAAGGAGGTCTACTACTGCTAAAGATATTGAATATTGAATAGTATAGGCCCCAGATGAGATAAAAGGTTCATGATCTATGCCTATCCTAGTGGAAGATATGCGTGATCGAAGTATAATGATGTTTCTTTCTTTACTGTTAACCGACCTTAAAAAAGGAAGAGTATCTTAATTCGACTGTATTCTTTTTATATATATTACGCGACATTTGTGAACAGATTTTGATGATTCTTTTTTTTGTCCGAAAGAGGAAACCACAATATTGGTCCCATTTAAATTTGAAGAAACTATTCCACCCCTAAGGTTGGAAAGCTAGAGTTGAATTCGGTTAGTCGGTTTCGAGCACTTTCCGGCAACCGATTTCAATCATAGTCAAATAGGTGTAAGCGAACTTTTGACGTCGGTTTTTTTTTAATTGATATTCAATTTTTTTTTGTGAAATTACTCCATTAGTTTGTTATAATTATTAATACAAAGATCGAACACTCAGAAAAAATTCTTTCGATCCGGCCGGATTCGAACCGACGTCTTCTAGCTTACCGTGCCAGACGCTATACCAACTAAACCACGGAACTTTTTAATATTGATAATTTATATAAAAATATATTAAATATATTAAATAATTTCGATGTTTATTTTAATAGCGAAATTATTTTTGAAATTATTTATTTTTCAATTAGAATATTGAACGTATTGTCGGTAATCTTAGATAGATTACCGAGATCCTAATCGACAAAAACGAATTGTAAAAAGGAAGTGTAGAAATTTTTAATTAATTAAACAAGCAGTAAAGACAGTGTGTCCAATAAGACCAATCAAACAATAGTAATTAGAAAACAAGAAATGAGGGAACCGTAAAGGTTGGGCGGAAGGACACGTTTTGGCGACTAAAGATGTGGTTTTAACGACGATTAGTTTTTTTTTATAGCACCGCAATAGGGAAACCCTGTAGCGCGGGTACCATGGACACACACATAGACAACCACAAATTACACACAGTTTACTGTTTTGTTAGAACAAATTTCTTATCTGTGAAAATGTTATTATTGCTTCCATTGACTTACAATTATATGGACGTCGGGTCCGCGCTAAAAAGTGTCCGAACTTATAGGGCGTTAAAATCGTATACAGAGCGTCATTCACGCTTTAGTCTTCGTTTGTTCGACTGACAGCGAAGCAAGCAAAATTAGACAGTACTGCGATGGCATTACAATTTAAATTCAACGTTTTAGCTTTTTCATATTCCTTTACATGTCACTACGTTTAAATAGGTTGACTTGGGACATTTTTTTCGTGGTTTTTGTATTAGACCCGTCATCCATTTATTTGTAAGTCAATGATTGCTTCATAATAACATCGAATTCGATTTTATTATTACATTCAAATTTCGAACATCTTTGAAAAACAAAACAATTTCATTCGACCTCAATTCTAACATCAGTCGAGATCAAGTTTTATTCGAAATAAAATGTCAATAGCAAACAATTTTAACTACTTGATATCGAATGATGTGATAGTTGGGGCGGACTCTAGTTTGTCTATGAATTAAATGAAAACTACGGTTGTGTGACATGCGTGAGAAAACTGTTACATTTGCCGCCATTTCGCCAGTCGTAACATGCGGTTCCTGAACACATCACAGAGAGCTTATAATATGTGTATAGATAAAGCAGTGTATGTAACTGAACATAATTAGGCATTAAAACACTCGTGTGATATTTTTATGAACCCACACTCGTATTTTATTACCTTTCATTATGTAACAGTCACACAAACTACTAACATTATTTCATTTTTATAGTAAATAATACTGAACCTGACGGACCAGTGTACAATGAGCCTCAGGTCTTTGCAATTTAACACTCTAACTTCAGTAGTTCCTCAACTTGTGCCTTACTTTACTTGATATAATCTGAGTACAGAAGAGTACTATAAAACTGACCTCAAAAATCCGTGGAATTACATTTGCCGAGTTTTATTGAAATTGGTTACCGGAAAATGCGCGATACTAGTTTGCCACCCTTATAGGTGGAATATTTTCCTCAAATTTAAACAGGTACCTCCAATGCTGAGGTAACCTCTTTCTAACCAAAAAAGAATCATCGGTTTCATCAGGTCATCAAAATCGGTTTACAAATGCGGCAGTTATCTACAAACATAGACACAAAAAAGACATTGAGCGGAATTCAGAATCTCCTCCTTTTTTGAAGTCGTCTGTTCTTGGCTATTACTTACTTTATATACGATTGTATACTCGTCGTTTATGTAATATTATAATTAATTAAATGTACTCCGGAATAGTCTGGATTAGATATAGACCTTGCTATGTGCTAAATGCATTGGGTTTGTTGAACGAAGTAATCTATGTAAAATACACACATCGAACTCGATTAAGAGATCAATTTTAGTATAACCAGATGTACAAGGCCCTTTTAATTTAATTTTGTAATGGCGACTATAAAAATTAACGAACACTAGAAAACTGCGAACTGTGTTTCCGTGATTGCGATAATAATCACACGATATTAAGCTTTCAATGTCAAATAAGTAAAATAAACCAACCGGATCGAAGTTAATTCGATATATTATTCGATAATGAATCTTTGCTTAACAATTATACACAAATCGAGTTGTTCTTAGGTTTTCGCGATTGTTACACATAGGAAATGAAACTATTTTTTCGGATTTAAATCGCGTATATTTGTTTTTTCAAACAAACCGACGTTTCGGGCCCCTTTACAGGTCCCTTGGTGACGGTTGATTGAGGTGGTACAGTCTTCAACCAGTTAAGTCTAATATTGATGCAAACCACCCTATTTTTTTCACTATAGTTACAATAGTTATTAATTAATACCTTATTTTTAATTTTACAAAGAAAACGTTCCAATTTACGCTACATTAAGTGTTACAAATTATTTTATTGAATGAATTTTTATTCAGTTCAATTTATTATTAATTAATCGTAGAAATGGAATAAACTAAAACATATTAATCAGTACTGCAGTCTTATGTCTGTTTGGGATTTTTCATTAGAGGAAATACTGGATCCCAAACTGGTGGTACGGAGAAACCATCTTTCCTGTTAAAATTAGGATGTTTTTTAATTTCAATGGTCTCTCGCAGCGTCCTGGGTAGATAACGGACTTCTTTTGCAAGGACCTGGGGTTTGTCAAACTTCATTGAATGTATAGGTTTATCCATGACATGCTCGCAGACTGCAGACTTGTTTACGCGTCGGTGTTTGACGTCAGCTATATGTTCTTTGACGCGGGTACAAATACTTCGCTTTGTTTGTCCATTATAAGAGAGACCGCACTCACAGTCAAGCTTGTAAACTCCTGCATCTTGTAAGGGGATGTTACATTTCACGGGTCTCAGGAACTGAGAAATCTTCCTCAGGGGCTTGAAATAGGTCTTGATAGATGCACGCCTGAGGACTCTTCCGATCTTGTCTGTAACACCTCTCACGTAAGGTAAGATGGCAGGTCTTCGCTCGAATGTTGGTGGTTTTACACGGGGTCTGCGGCTTTGGCGTCGAATCTGCGTGGAATGCGAATAAGTTGAAGTCGGGAGGAGGTGTCACGGTTTGTTATGGGACGTTGGTTAATAATAATAACGCACACACTCAACATAGCCCCGCACTAAGAAAACCCTGTGTCGCACATGCCAAGGACACTCACATAGACAACCACAAATTACACCCAAATTCATGAAAGAAATAAATGTAGGCCATACAAATATTTCTCCCGGCGCGGGAATCGAACCTGGAACCTCTGCGTGGCAGCATAGTAACCGTTCGACCACGGAGGCAGTCATGGTTCGAATTCAACCGGATCGAAGTTAATTTTTCCAAAGTGTTCGGTGTTTGTTAATTATAACAAACTAGCGGAGTAATTTAACAGAGAAACAAAGCAATTTTACTAATAAATGTTTTAGTAATAAAGTACGCTACTTTTGTAGAAACTATAATCATAGGTCGAAAGGTTTGTTTGGTTTGCGACTAACATTTCTTGTTACAACAAAGGAATTTTGAAAGGAGTGTTGAACTATAGCGTTGTAACCTATCATTTGTTGTGCATTACGTACAATTGTATAGGACATACGCAATTTGATTCGTATATTTGCTTATTAATTTTATTCAATACAATTTTAATCAGATATTGGTATGGGGAAACTGTTTCCTTTAAATAACATTTGTTAACCGATTTCAAAAAACGGAGGAGGTTTTAAATTCGACTGTGTTTTTTTGTGTGTTACGTGATTCCGGCATTTATGAAACGATTTCGATAATTCTTTTTTGTTGGAAAGAGCATACCTCAGGTAGTGAAATTTGTCGAAAACTATTCCACCTTTAAGGGTGGCTAATAAAGGGATGAATCTGGTTTATTGGATTTCATCCACTCTCCGTTAATCGACTTCAATAAAACTTGGCAACTAAATAGGTTTTCTATATTAAAAAAATAAACTATAGGTTATTTTATAAAAAGTTACAATTATGTTTCTTTAAATTTCAATACAATTTAAAAATATCGCTAACAGGAAGGTTAACAAATTATAGAAACTTGAAATCGTCAAATTGTTTATCCCACACATTGACTTACAATTATATGGACGTCGGGTCCGCGCTAAAAAGTGTCCGAACTTATAGGGCGTTAAAATCGTATACAGAGCGTCATTCACACTTTAGTCTTCGTTTGTTCGACTGACAGCGAAGCAAGCAAAATTAGACAGTACTGCGATGACGTTACAATTTAAATTCAACGTTTTAGCTTTTTCATATTCCTTTAATGTCACTACGTTGAAATAGGTTGACTTGGATATTTTTTTCGTGGTTTTTGTATTAGACCCGTCGTCCATTTATTTGTAAGTCAATGGTCACACCTCTTTTTTGTAATCACCCTGTCCATAGGACATAGCACTTAATGCGTTATTGTGGACTTCACACATTTTCTAAGGGTTGTGAAACGTGTTCAAAACGCAGATGTCGCGGTTAGCAAGAGTACTAGTTATACTAGAATAATTTGTAGGTGTTAATTTTTGAAAATCAAGAATTTGATTACTGAGATGTGATAGAAGTAAATAATGTAGCGACTAAAATGTAATAAAAGTCTGTTTCAATCCATTTGAAACAAAAAGTTAACCTGTTTGGTTAAAATTCTAATGCAATCGCTCAATAAATCATATAAGTAACACTTTCACGAATATTTCGAAGATTTCGACTTGATATCTCATCACTTTTCCCAAAAATATTCATTTGAATAGCATCATAAAATCGTATTTGAAAAATGGTAGGGTAAAACCGGGGTCGATGGCCATAGGAGGCAGATGGCCAGTCGCAATATTTCAATGATCCGCTAACGAGATGGCGATAGTTATTGCTTAGTTCGCATCGCGTGGTGTCTAAGTGCAAGTGTACGTCGAATATTTTGAGCAAAAAAAAAGACAAGTAAGTTAGACCTTATTGTTCATCTTTTACACTAAAATAAAGTTTTTTTTAACCGACTTCAAAAAAGGGGGAGGTTCTCAATTCGACTGTATGTTTTTTTTTTTTTTTGTATGTATATTACGCCATAACTCCGGTATTTGTGAACCGATTTTCGTGATTCTTTTTTTGTTAGAAAGGGGGTACTTCCATAGTGGTCAGGCGCAGTGGCAGTGCCCCTAAAATCTTTGCGATTATTTGCGGCA
>NW_020654972.1:10575355-10630934 GCF_003589595.1 Hyposmocoma kahamanoa | reverse complement strand
GGGGCACTGCCACTGCGCCTGTCACCCTGAGACACAAGTCGACAAGTGCTATGTGCCTGTTAATTTCACCAGCACCTTTAGTTTGTGACGTAGTTACCTCCTTACACCATCATTCCACCTTTTTGTATCGCCCCTCTCCATTCGTATCATATCGTTTTTTCATCTTCTACTCTTATTCAAATTCAAAATTTTAAATTTAAATATGAGTAGGAGCTCACACAGCCACAAGTTGTCGATATCTTCTTTTTCTTGTGGTGTCATGCACGCACGCATGCATGCACGCACGCACGCACGCACGCACACACACACACACTGCACTAAACTTATACACTTAGAATTTTATTTTAATAATATACAAGTCAAAAAAGCCAATACAAAAACATCTATGAGACCCTGTCACAAATTCGTAAAATTTGCTGACTCTCTGCAGCTGAGTTGGTAGAGCGGTGTTCCCTAGTTTGGCACAGACGCAGGTTCGAGTCCTGTCAGATCGAAGGATTTTTTCTTTGTGCTCCGAACTTTTTATTATTAATTACAGCAAACTAGTAAAACTAGTAGTAATTTCACAAAATTAATTTTCGCACATAAATTCCGAGAAACTCAGAGTTGCGAACGAGAGGATTCGAACCCACTCCTACTGCTTCAGAGGCGGTAGGTGAAAGCATTACACCACGTCTATAACTTTAGCATTTTTTATTATCGTTTATCCAGTATCGATATAAAAGCTGTAGTCACGGACATTAAAACAATTTTGTCAACCTTTAACGCTATCAATTTGAAGCTTCAAGTAATCTTTTCAGCGTGTATAGTTATAGTCTACAAAATAATTCCAAGTTCCTTGTAAACGGAAGCATGGAATCAATTACGTTAGAACCTGTACAGTAATGTCCAATAATAAGATCTTCAGTAGCGGGCGGAACACTCCCCTCTTAATATGACTTTACATCCCTTTATAATGAACTACACGATGACGATCCGATTTTATTTGCAGTCACTACTTTCAAGATTATTGTTTGAAATTTTGTCTTTTGGAGAATACAACTAAATCTTGCGAAAGAATATTTTATCAAACAATGTTATATACTATGATTAGTTACACAAAGATCGAACACATAAATATTTCTTCGACCCGGTAGGACTTGAACCCATGACCACTGTATCGTAGCGCTGCTCTATACCAACTGAGCTACAGGTCAAGTAATCGAATCATTGAAATTCTCGTGTTTTTATTATAGATCTTTGTATAAAATCTCGGGAACACAAATGTTATATACTTTTTTACAAAAGAGAACCTGGGGGCCTACCACAACCTCTTAAAACAATATTACTTTAACCTTACATTAACTTTTTGTACCATAACGCGCTTAAAGTAAGCTTATTTGTAATGTCAAAACTATGATGTTTATTGGCAGCTTTGTGACTATTCATTCACTCAGTTCGTACTATGATTTTGACGTTAAAGAAATATTGCTCTTATGTCAAATTCAGTAGCAATCTTAAAATAGTTACACGGATGCAATGGAAACAATATTATGTTCAGTTTTATTGTCTTAATATAGATTTGTAATGATTTTTGATTTTAGCAGTTAAAATTCTCTGAATGTAAATAATATTAAGTACTTTAACATTATACTACGATAACACGATTCGGAACATCAAATAAGAAAGAGATGGCATTATACTGTTCATATAGCGTTATTTCTTTCTTAATTTTAGTAAGGAATAGGACAATATTGGGAAATCATTCGTTCTTACAGTTACTTTAGCAATAATACATTTCATTTCTTGGTTGATAGGTTTGTCATGGTACGAAAATGAGTAATATTACAATAAGCTTACTTTATGCTTACATTGAAATAAGATTGTTTTTGGAAAGGTTATGGTAGACCCTCTGAAGTCACGATAATACTAGGGGGCATTTCGAAAAGCCCTTGTTAATGTGTTAAATTAGAGGTTTAAGATACTCGTGGTATCTTATCCACGGAATATTATACCGAAACTTTATTTAATACGGGTTGGAATTTTATTTCACGCATCTCCGACCACAGCTGTCACCGCGAGTGATTTTTCCGCGCGGACGAAGACGGCACGCGTAACTACGTTAACACCTCGACATGATTATGCTGCTTTTGCCGGTGCTAACCGATTCATTGCTCCACAACTACAACCCGAGGAATTATCAATGAAGGGGAAGAAGAATAAACGGGAACTGTTCTTCTCTGGACCCGTGTCGTCAGTATCACCGAGACAAGTTGACCAGTGCGTCGAGGACGGTTGCAAAATGGAACAGAAAAAGAAGTACACCAGCCGTAACCTTGGTGGCATAAAACACAAACAAAGTCTGCGGCTAGGGACACAGTATCGAATCAAAAGTATCGATACTGTACTCATGAGTAGTATCGAATAAAAAGAATCGTACTCATAAAAGTATATATTTTCCCTACTTAAGGGTAGAATAAAACACATGAATTTGTCTTTTTTTGTTGATTTGTAATTTTTAATTGAACAAATAGTAAAAGAATTTGATTAATTAAAACAATTCATCGATTCATTTAATCGTCATTTCACATAATTTGTTTTAGTTAAATTTCCAATTTCTCATTCCTCTGTACAATCACTTAAAAACAAAAATCTATTTGGTGATGGTCTGTTTCTCGTTTTTGGTAGTGTATTGTCTGCTTTTGAGAACAAACGTTCTGAAGAAGGGACAAACATCTTTTAAAGACGCAAATAGTGGCATACAATATGTAGGTATATTTTGTAATTTGTGATAAAGGTTCCCATTAAAAAAAAAATCGCTAGGTGGCTTGCGTTAAGATATGAGGTGTCTTAAGTAGGAATTATTCGAAACGATACGATAGTTGATAGAGCAAACTAGTGGAGTAATTTCACAAAAAATAATTGAATATTAATTCAGTAAAAATTTAATTAATACAGTGAATAGCGACATCTCTCGCCAGGACTGGTAGCTGTAAAGGTACTAACTGGGTGATAAATCTGTAATAGATTTCTCATAGATGGCGGTACGACTAAAAAGTCGTTGAAAAAGCAAATACAAAGACACGACGCAAGCACGTAGAAAAATTCGTGAGGTCCGTTGGTTCGTTCCGTGGCTTGGTTGGTATGGCGTCTGGTACGGTTTGCAAGAAGACGTCGATTCAAATCCGACCGGATCGAAGGAATTTTTTCTGAGTGTTCGATCTTTGTATTAATAATTGTAGCAAACTAGTGGAGTAATTTCACTAAAAATAATTGAATATCAATTCAGTAAAAATTTAATTGATACGATAGTTGTCAAAAAGTACTAATACCTGAAAAGTATCTAGTGAAAAGTATGGAGTACAAAAGTATCGGTATCGGAGGGAAAGTACTCGATACCAAAAAGTATTGATATTTTTTCCCTGTCCCTATCTGCGGACATTGTGGAGTATATACGGGTGAAAGCCAATGGTGCCCTGAGGGTCGAGTAGTGGGGGTTTCCTCCACAATGTAAACTTCAATTCTTTTCTGGTGAGGGTACCAAACCAATTCAACAACTGTCACAACTGTCGACCTTCATGAAGGAGGAGTTTTGGCCGAAGGGTGTCATGTACCGACGTTTCCGAGGTCAATTACCGGACATTTGCGTCACACGTAGCAAACTATACGTGTGAATAATTGTTTAATTATGTTTTAAAAGGTGTGTATTTACGGGTCTATGTAGAAATACTTTTTACATAACATACGTTAGTGCGACAATCGAGTAATTTCCTGTCTATCTCTTCTTAGCTCTATGTAAGTGTGTGTGTATATGAGAGAGAGCATGTGTATACTTTAAGTACAACGCCATCTGCTAGCGACAATCAATATTATGTTAACTTACGCTGAAGGTCCAACTAGCACACTCTTACCACATCTGCGTATGGCGCCACCTTATCGGAGAAATTATAGTAGGCACGTTATCGCTCAATGTCATCGATGCTTGTCAGCGTCTAATCTGTGAAAAATCATGTGACAAACTCTTTGCAATTCTGTTTTAGGTTCGTTCTTAGTTCCACAAATCCACACAAAGAGTTTATGGAATTGATAGTTTTGGCAACAGAACTGTACAACAGAAGTAGTGGGAATAATGAGAAGAAAAATATGCTCAAGTCGTTGGGTGTAACTCGGCCTGCCGGTATTAACGCTACAGCACACCAATTAGAGGCGACAACTGCTCTCGGAATGAGCAGCTGTATTATGGAACTGTGAACATGAAACATTTAATAAAATGTTTTGTTAAACGCTTCGTAGTAAACGTAACGATTATTATCTTCTACATCGTATCAGCTGCATGAAATATAACTACTAATTTACTGAGACAAAATAAAGACTAGGTACTATTAGCATCAGCTGTTTATTGTCAATCATTAGCTTACACGCATCCACTGCTAGACATAAACCTCCCCTTGAGCACGCCAACTCTCCCAGTCATAGATATATTCCTATATCTATGCTCCCGGTCTTGTGCCGTCTGCATCCAGCCACTGCCGGCCACCTTGCTCAGGTCGTCCGTCCATCTTGCCGCAGGACGTCCCACACTACGTTTTCCTTGACGTGGTCGGTAACTATGTCGATCACTTTAGTTCTCTGATGTATGACCTCGTTAGGAATTCGGTCCATCAGAGAAACTCCAAGCATAGCTCGCCGCATCGCACCTTGGATTTGTGGATGAGGCTTGTTGTTAATGTCCACGTCTCAGCTGCGTAGGACGTAACTGGGGGAACGCACTGGCACACCCTGGGCACTCCATACAACGGTCGAAAATTATTCACCTACTACTACTACATACAGCAAAGCGCCATCTGCACACGCGCAAATGCGTGCGTGAAGTGGCAGGGTTACCCGTCACTTTCTCGCACTATTATGTTAAGTGGTCGGAGCGGCAACATAGCGAAAATTCTAACGCGAATTTGTTATCTATGATTCTATTAATACAATCCTGATAATTATACATGTCTATTAGGTATTTATATCGATATATTATTATATTTTTATTAATTGACTAACTAGAGTAATATTGAAGCTTTATTTCAAAAATATATTAAAAGCACTTAAAATGTTATATTTCGAACATGTACTTTTAAGTAAGGTAACGAAGGTATTTGAAATTGCTTGTCCAAGTTTAGTTAATAATTAGATATGTTCACTACCTACGTAATATTTATCGGCAATACGAATAGAAAATTCGCGAAGTCTTGGTGTTTCTTTATATTGATATAATAAATCTGTATTTTTTACACATACATACATTACTCTGCAGTAAATAAATGAAGAATGAGTCTTAGACATAAGTTTTTTTTTACTTACTTCGTATCATATTTCGGAAAATGATGATACAGAGCCGTATACATCACAATTTACGACCATTATAAATAGTAACGTAAAATGATGTTTTATATTACAAGTTTCGTAATGAATACATGATATATTCAAATATCTAAGCCGTCTACGCGCGAAAACGGCTCGCCGGCAGCCTTGTTGTCGTTCAGTCAATGTGACCGACAATGTGCGGGGCGTGGTGCGGTATAAAGCTAGGGAGGGACGGAGAGTGTCCGTTTTCTTATTCTTTATTCTCTGGCACTGGTTAAATGTCTAAGTTTTTAGGCTTTGTTTTTCTGTTTATTGTACGTCATTTAATTCTAGATGCATGTCGGTATTTCAAATTTCAATAAAATACTAAATTATGAAATGATTATTTTGTCTCGACGAGAAGAACCAATAGCAGTAAATTGGCAACACAAATGGCAATAATGGAAGGGATATTCGAATGTTCAATGTGGATGACCGGTAGACGCAACAATACCCCATTTCTCTTAGTAATATATACTTGGCAGTGTCCGGTAATATCGTTACAATGTAGGTTACGAAATAAGCGTGGCGTTTGATTCCAAATGCTATGCCCCACGGCGTGGTGTAAATAATAATTAGTTTTAAATATTATAACTAACCACACATAAAACCAGGAACTCCTATTACACATTTAAATTTGTTACAAAGATTTTCCCACACAAATAAAACAAAGAATTTGGTTGAAATAGAAATGTAATCTCTAAGTAGAGGAGGTATCTAGCCGTTGCTGCAATAGCTGAGCTAAATTCGCAGTGTTACTTGGACACTAAGGTCTGGGGGCTGCAGGGGATGGTACGACCAGGGACCGACGATTACTGCGGCAGGAGGTTTCAGCAGTAGATACTGCGTCTTACAGAGTTACAAGTGATGGAATGATCAAGACGATCTGTGGAAACTCCTAGCGACTTAGCAATACTTATAGCAGGATGGAACTTCGTCGTTCCCGTCGTGCTACGAGTGCGGCGCTGCGGATGACACCGCGCAGCACACCCTAGAGGTGTGCAGCCGGTGGGATGGGCAGCGCCGCACTCTGACGGGGACTGTAGGGCAGGACCTCTCGCTGCCGAGCGTGGTTACCGCCATGCTCGGTACCGAGGAGTCCTGGGAGGCGGTGGCCTCCTTTTGCGCAGAGGTTATGTCGCAAAAGGAGGCCGCGGAGCGGGTGCGCGAGGACGCGGCGGACGCGCACCCGCTTCGGCGCAGACGTACGGGGAGAAGGCGAAGGCAGTTCGCTGCTCGCCTGATCCCCTAGTGAAGCCAGCGGGCTCTGGACAGGGACTCCGGAGCCTGCATTGCACGGCCTCACTCGTCTGGGGGGCGGGTCGGAGGACAACCGACTCGCCCCTCCGATGGCGCGGGAGCCCTGGCGCAAGCTAGGGCGGCCGGGCGGCGTCGTGGTGAATGTTCACCGATCCCACGGTGCCGACTCAACCGGCGAGAGGGAAACCCGGGCGGGTTTTAGTGGGGTAGGCCCTCCAGTCTGGAGGGAGAGTCCCCACATAACCCCTGAGTCTCCCTGGGCTCAGGGGTATCCATAAAGATTTCCCTCCCGTCAAAAAATAAAAGTATGGAACTTCGTGCCGTTCGTGATAGATCACTTTATCCAATCGATTGTAATTAACTTGAAAACGGTTGATAATTAATTAATTGTTATCGTACAAATTACTGTCTTGTTTACTTATGAAGTATAAAATAAGTATACACTAAATGGCAGAGGGCCATATATTCTTCTTCCCATTGACTTACAAAAGTCAATGCTTCTTCCCGTTTATTTAACGTGACAAGCTTATTAAGTAGTTGTGTATTTTCTTGTTTTTTTTTTATTAAACCCTTAACTAAAACGTAGTTTGTTATATGTATTAATACAAAGATCGAACAATTACAAAAAATTCTTCCGATCTGGCCGGTTTCGAACCGATGTCTTCTAGCAATCCATGCCAGAAGCTATGCCCACTAAGCCACTGAACAAATCAGCGGACCTGAACGAATTTTTTAAAAGTATTCGTCACCCAGTTAGGCACCTTTACAGGTACCAGCCCTGGCTAGAGACGTCGCTATTAACTGTAACGTAAAAGTAAACGGTCACTAAATACTTTCATAAATTTATCATAGATGGCGCTACGGCTAAAAAGTCGTTAAATACCAAATACAAAGACCCGACAACAACAACAGAAAAATTCGTGAGGTCCGCTGGGTCGTTCCGTGGCTTAGTTGGCATAGCGTCTGGCACGGTTTGCTCGAAGACGTCGATTCGAATCAACATCGACTTTGCTCACGTCTTGGCGGAAAATCGTATTGAGTGGTCGTTCAACACGCCCGCAGCTAGATATTTTGGTGGTAATTGGGAAGTTAACATCAAAAGCCTAAAATCACATCTTTTTTGCGTTTTAGGTGAACAAATCGTATCATTTGAAGAATTGAGCAGAGTGCTCACTTAGGTTGAAGCAGTTATGAACACACGACCTCTTTGTAAAACACTATCTAGTGATCCCGCAGAGCGACTTGCATTGACTCCAGTGCACTTTTTGAATGTGACACTGTTAAAATACTTACCTGCGTTAGAAGTAGAGGAAGATCGACTTCATATTATCAAGCGTCACTCTTTACTGGATAAATTGGTTCAGTCGTTTTGAAAGCGTTGGAGAACAGGTTATAGTGATTCGAACCGAGAATACATCTCCATTACATTGGCCGCTTGGGGTGGTAGAAGAAGTTTTTCCGGGATTCAATGGAGTTGTTCGGATTGTTCGTGTTAGAACGACAACTGGAACATACGTACGCCCAGTTGTACGTCTTTGCCCTTTGCCTAATCAATATTAATTGGTAGATTAGGTTTAGTTTAGCCATAGGTAGTTCACACATTCGTTTATTTCTTTCTTTGTGAAGGGAGCCTACAAGCCGGGGGAATGGTTGGAGGTAAAATCAAATAGCATTTTGATTTTACCTCGTAAATTTGGACGATTTGGACGAAATGGTTTGATTGGATCAATAATTGTTTCCTTATTCATCCCTTTCCCGCACATTCCTTTACTCGCACGCAAGAGCGAGCCAACGTCACCCAACTAGTGACACCTAGTGGACAGAGGAGATTAGTCTCGCTTCCGTTAGAGTTGAAATCTCGCCGATGAATGCAAATGGCCGTGTGCAACCGCCTCAGCTAATTTACTAAAATATCGTAGTGAAACTATAATAAACTGAAATCTATAGTAAGCAATAGTGAAAGTACGCTTTAGTGAACCTACAGGATCAAGAACCGCTCCCTGGGCGAAGCAAGGAGCTGAGATCTCTGAAAACTCCGGCGAACTGCCACGAGGTTAATATCGTTAAAGGTATTGTGCTCCCAATTTACCTATTCGCATATTTGTTCCAATTTCTATATCTATGGTTCCAATCAACCATATATAGTCCACAAATCGTAGGAAGGCACCATTGCTTTCCCCTGCAAAGTGGTCGTCTTTGGGCTACTCAGCAAAATCGCTATGTGAAGAAACAGATTCCTTTCTGGTCATTATGGTTCTGGATAGTTATTTGATATGAAATGTATTTTTGCTTAAGGGACTGATATTTTACGGCTAACTGGAACGAGTTTTCCCATAATACTTATGCTTATGCTGCATATTTTAAGCTATTGCTCTGAATTGAGTTTACCATCATTTGCAATGCTGCTTAAAACGTTCAGGCATTGCTCGATTGAAGATAGCCACTTTTCTATTTCTACAGTTGATACTGCTTCAATTGTTGGTATGGGAGTTGGGGCTTCTTCTACTTGTCGTTTCTGGGGTGGGCTACTGGTTGTCATCGCACTCCGATTAAATGGACTATCTATTTTAGAACCAGAAATCACTATAGAAATCTTAACGTAATACCAATAACCGCACGATCACCATGCGCTGACACAGATTTACGCGTATTGACACAGTTATGAAATTTATTGTTATTAAAATTTTAATACAATATGCAGAAGGCACGTCCGCCTGCAAATGCGACTGATATTATAATTATAACAAACTAGTGAAGTAAAATCACATAAGTGACATTTTCTACCAAAAGTCTATAATTTATATAGCTATGGTCAGGAAATCGCTGTCTTTTTGCACGTGAAACTTAATAACAAAAAATCTATAAACTTAATAATGTTTTTTCTGCTTAAAGATGGCGAATTTCTTACAATTGGTACACAATTTGGAGATTTTTTGTGGAAAATGTCACTTATGCGGTTTTACCTTCAAGTAAACGATATCATGGTGGTGAAACATCTTGACATTCAATAAAATAATTAAACTTGATAATTTATTCCATTTTGAGAGCATGGGAATAGATTATTTAGGTAGGTCATTTAAGGTAATTCAAATATTATATGTAAGACGTTACTTTATTTAAATACACGCGTAAAAATAATCTTAAGAGACAATCTAAAATAACGAACTAGTAGACAATTGAAACATATCTAAATCAATTTATTCTAAAATATTGAGTCACACGTACTAGCTACACCTATCTCATTTCCTCTTTTTCTTTTTCTTTTTCTTTATCTTTATCGCTACTTCCTTTATGCGTCTCTGCTGGTGCGCCTAGTTTATTTACGTCCATATTGTCTACTTTATTTTGAATATCTTCTATTTCTTTTAAATGTTTTTCTCTTTCATCACCGCTATCGAATCTTTTCCACCTGTTCCCTCCATGCGATACTGAATCTAAAGTATTTTTGCCTGTAACTTCATTTTGAATATTTTTATTGGATATGGCTTTGGCTCCTTCTTCTGCATTTTGGTAAAACTGCCTGCTATTGTGAATTATCTTAGTTTTTTTTTTAAGCTCAGAATTTCCACGTTTTGGTCCGAGTTTTCTTTTGCACAATGGACAGAATGTCTCCTCGTACGATCGTTTTATAATCTTGTCGTTATCACTAAACGATTGTATACTAGCCGATTTGGCCAGTGAACTCTGTAATACTGGGTAGTTTGTTGTACTTACATATGTCTTCTTCTTTTTTGACTTCTTCGATTTTGGTGTCACAGTCTTCTTATGGGAAAAAAACGGAAACTTCATTTGTTTCATGGAGCTGGAAAATATAAATATTTATTACAATTGTATGATTATATGAACAGAATATGCACTTTGTCATCTTAATAACATATCAAATTACAAAATATAGATATAAAATAATATTAAAAATAAGGTAGGTATATTGAGATAGATTAAAATTCGAAAAATCTCAAAATTTCTTCACCTCTTAACTACTTTGTGGTATTCAAACATAGCGATGCCATATACATGGAGTTTGATCAAATAATGTCGACGGTGAAAAGCTGACTTGATTTAAGCAACATTTTAACTTTTACAGGAGAGTATTTTAAAGTTTTTTTCTTAAATAATTCCCTGTACAAAATGAATTCAACGAAAGAAGGTGAAGTGTATATTAAAATATATTTTTTGTATATCATTTTATTATTTGATCCATATTTCATAGATAAGGGAGTATTTTTCACAGAGTTAAGTGTCGCTTGAGCCATATTGCAGTATTCTGATCAAGGCAGACGGATTTAACGGTAAGAAGGCGTACATACAGATCAAGGCAGGAGGATTTAATGGAAAGAGGAAGTAAATACAGATCAAGGCAGAAGGATTTAACGGTAAGAAGGAGTAAATACAGATCAAGGCAGAAGGATTTAATGGTAAGGAGGTATAAATACAGATCAAGGCAGAAGGATTTAACGGTAAGAAGGAGTAAATACAGATCAAGGCAAAAGGATTTAATGGTAAGGAGGTATAAATACAGATCAAAGCGGAAGGATTTAACGGAAAGAAGGAGTGAATACAGATGAAGGCAGAAAGATTTAACGGTAACAAGAAGCAAATACAAATCAAGGTACAAATACTCATTAAATTTGAATACAGTGCAGTGTATCGCTTACAGATTTGGTTTATTTTTCTTGTTTTGTGTCTTTTTATTTAATAACTTTCTTTTAATGACGCTTTTCTGTAGGTCTGCATTGCACTTTTCACATCGCTTTACCTTTTTTGTTATGCTTATTATTGTACATACTTTTGTGTTTGTATTTTTTCTTTTTGAGGTGTTAACTTTTGCCTTACTTTTACCATAAGTTAAATGTTTGAAAACTAATGTGCACAACTGTGATTGGCGCTACCTAGCTTTACCTAAAAACATTCAATGTAAATCCATATTAATAGCTGTTGTAGTTCCGAATAAAATAAAATAAAAAATACGTCACAAAATTTCCAATTTGTTTAAGGAAAAGTGGTTTGTGTAGTAAAAAGAAAAGTAACTAAACAGACAGCTGAAATTGAAAAAAACAGAAGTGTATACGCGCCTATTTGTAGCATCCGAGCAAATACGAGAGATGTGTGGTGCGGAGTGAAACCGGCTCCAGGCGGCGATGAACCTCTCATTACAGCAATTTTACTTGTCATCGGAACACCAACTTAGAGTGCATATATTTTTTCCCTATATTTTTTAAAAACCTCTGTACCTAGCAGTTTCAATGTATTTCCCGTTAAAGTACGAGTAGTAAGAGAGAATTTAATTTCAATAATCCCCCTAAACAATTTAGCGACCGTGATAGGACTCATCTATGCAATTTGGAATTGAAGTCTATTTTGTTCTACGGGAGCAAGCAGTCAAGTTCAAGGTGGCAAGGTCAAAAAGAAGACACAGCTATTTCTGGGACCTGCAGAAAGGAGATAATCAAGATCTGGAGGCCTAACCCATGGGAAGTAGCCCTAATTCCTTTTCTATTACCTAATTTAGTCAATATTTGTGTAAAAAGTTCCTACGTACTCGATTGTCAGGTTTATTTCTACATGTTATTTTGATTGGTTACGATTGTATTTTAACTACTATTACTAATTATTAATGCAAAGATCGAACACTCAGAAAAAAATCCATCGATCCGGCCAGATTCAAACTGACATCTTCTAGCTTACCGCGCCAGACGCTATACCAATTAAGCTACGGAACGAACCAGCGGACCTCACGAATTTTTCCATGTGCTTGCGTCGTATCTTTGTATTTGGTTTTTTCAAAGACTTTTAGTCGTAGCGCCATCTATGAGAAATCTATGAAAGTTTTATCACCCAGTTAGATATCTTCATAAGTACCAGTCCTGACGAGAGATGTCGCTATTCAATGTATTTTAAATTTTTATTGAATTGATATACATTTTTTTTGTTAAATTATTCCACTAGTTTGTTATAATTATTAATACAAAGATCGAACACTCAGAAGAAATTTCTTCAATCCGGCCAGATTCGAACCGACGTCTTCTAGCTTACCGTGAAAGACGCTATACCAATTAAGCCACGGAACGAACCAGCGGACCTCACTAATGTTTCCATGTGCTTGCGTCGTATCTTTGTATTTCGTTTTTTCAACGACTTTTTAATAGTAGCGCCATCTATGAGAAATCTATGAAAGTTTTATCACCCAGTTAGATATCTTCACAGTTACCAGTCCTGGCGAGAGATGTCGCTATTCAATGTATTTTAAGTTTTATAAATTATATATATGTATAATACATTTATAATTACATTTCACAAAAAAATTGAATATCAATTCAATGAAAATTTTAAATACTATTGCTAATTTAAAACGATTGTAGTTTTGCCAGTGATTTGGCGTATTTGAGAAATTTGATTAATTATTGATACACCTTAAAGTTAACATTATTATACGATTTCAACGTTAATATTTTGTTACCGTTAAAATAAAGATATAACTACCGACAGGTTTATAGTTCTCCTAATTAAAACATTACAAAGATATTTGCTGACCGATTTCAGCGCAACGTACATACCTAACGCTGTGCGTGGCGGATCTAAGTGCGGCGCGTCTTGCTGGTGTGTGACATTGGCGCGGCAAGTCATCATCATAAGCACGACTGGATCTGACTACTCAAGCTGTTTTCGCCTCTTAGAGTTTGTAATTTTTTGTCTTACGCAGTTCAATGTTGGGGCGTTTATTTTGTTAGTGATTGGAATCATGCCTAATATTGATAAAAAATTGACACCAGAGTCGATTCCCAGAACTTTCATCAGAGCAAAAAGAGGAAATTGTTAAGTTAAAAATAATACGTGCATCTATCAAGAGTCGTTTGACTCAATATTATGATTACAATATGAACACTATTCAGAAGATTTAAAGGTCGCTAGGAGCTAGAATTAAAGATTAGCTAAATATAATCATTGCTCACAGAATTTGATGAATATGGTATGTTTAGACGATACCGAGAGTCACGTGGTGGACCGGGTTGCCATTGAGAATTTATTTTTTTCACTTCTGGCAAAGGGGCAAAAAATACTGGGTACGCCCCCTACTTATAAAAATAAAGTCTAAGTCTTTACATAATATTGAGCCTATTTCTAAAGAATCTTGCAAAGCTTAGCATTTTATTGTCGATCATGCTTCTAAACATTTGCGAGCATTCGTAGATAAAAAAATGAATCGTGAATGTAATGTAATATGCAACGACAAACATTACTTACATGAGTGCCCCAAGTTTAAACATATGAGTGTAGAGGATAGGTTAGAGGAAGTTGGAAAACGAAAATTATGTAAGAGTTATTTTCGACATGGCGACAATTAATTTAAATATCAACTTAAGGGCTGTTGTCGCCTGTGTAGGAAAGAAAACAATACGCTATTACATATAGATACTTCCACTGTCAATGAAACCAGTCAACTGTTTACATCTTCCCTGCCAGTGTCACTTTCTAGTCAAGTTTTATTGTGCACTGCTGTCGTTGAGGTGGTTCATGGTGATTCCCACTCTGTCAGAGCATTATTAGACACAGGCAGTCAGTCTTCCTTTATAACAGTGGATTGTAAAAAGATGATCGGGTTGACCGGTGATGTAGCTCAATTAGTATTTGTGGTATTAACCAGGGCAATAGTAAGGTCACGGCAAGGTGTACTATTATTTGAAGTCACTATACAATACAGGAATATTCAGTTACCACGCAAATTAATTTTAGCGGACCCTACATTTTTTCGTCCGTCTGAAATTGACGTTTTATTATGTGTAAACTATAAGATTAGTAAAGAACCAGCCTATTTTATAAAAGTTAAAGCTGGGATGGTTAGTTGCTGGCCCATAACCTAATTGTCAGTCTACACCAAAACATGTAGGTACATTGCAATTTTCGTAAAGAAATTCGGGATTTAGATAGGTTTTGGCGCACAGATGACTTACCATTTATGACTAAATGCTATTCTGTCGAGGAACGTCTGTGCGAATCTCATTTTCTTGAAAATGCCTCGCGTTTGCCTAAGTGAAGGAACTACCAAAGGAGATTTTAAACGATAATTATTTTGTCGGTAAAAAGTGTTTAAATAATTTACACTAAAAATTTGATAAAGACCCTAAATTGAAGGAGAGTTATAAGAATTTTCTTAAGGAGTATGCTGATTTGAATAATTTAACCCCGGTTCAGAAACCTAAATTTTGGTACTATTTACCGTATCATGCTGTAATAAAGGAGAAAAGTGAGACCACCAAATGTAGGGCTATTTTTAACGTATCGGTAAAAACGTCTTCTGGGAAATCTCTGAATGATATACAGATAGTTGGCCCAGTACTGCAAAGTGATCTTATTTCTATTCTCCTTCGTCATCGAGAAAATGTATCGGCAAATAGAGATCGATCCAAAACAGCGCCACCTACAATTAATACTATGGCGAGATGACTCAAGAGGGCCAATACAAGTTCTGCAATTGAATACCGTCACGTATGGCACTGCCTCTATTTTCTTGAGCACACGCTGCCTTTTACATCTGGCCAAGGAATGTGAGGATAGTGTTTTAAGCAACATTATAGAGAACGACTTTTGTATGGATGACCTAACAAAGTCCGACATAGTAGAAGGTCTAAGGCATATCGCAGCCGGTGTAGTTCAGGTTTTGTCCTCAGCTTGTCTGCCACTTCGGAAGTTTCGTACTAACTGTCTTAGGGTCGTATTCTAGAACTCTACTCAATGCTCAAGTCAGGATTTGAGTATGGTTTAAAGCACTTGATATCATACTCAAGTCCCTGCCATTAGGATCGTATTTCCAGTGCTTGTGTTTCCAGTGCAATCCTGACTTGAGCATTGAATAGAGTTCTAGAATACGACCCTTAGTCTCTTTGACAGCAAGGTCAATTCTTTGAAGCCTTTGGACTTAAGTAAGGAGCTAGTGTATTAGGACTTAGTAATTCACATCAATCTGACACCCTACAGTTTTCAGCAGATATAACTGTAGATTCTAAAATTACGAAGAGGTCTGTATTATCGATCACTAGCAAAATTTTTGATCCGTTAGGATTGTTGTGTCCTTGGATAATTATTGCAAAAATTTTACTCTAGAACTTATGAAGTCTTTAGTTAGGTTGGGATGACCCAGTGCCAGAAAGCTTTAGTAAAGATTGGGCTAATTAATTAAAGGATTTATCGGTATTGTTTGAGATTGAGATACCACGACGAAGTTTAAGTGAAATTCCGATAAATATACCGCTACACTGTTTCGTCGATGGATGATAGCATGCCTACGCAGCCTGTGCTTACTTGCGATCAGAGAATAAAAATACTAAAGGTGTCGTAGTCAAGTTGTAGTGTGTTAAAGCCCGCGTAACGCCACTAAAACCAATGACGACTCCTCCCAATGTAGTTACGTTTAATTCTTTTAGTTATTCGATTTAGAATAACTAAATAGTTTAAACACGGTTATAGAATTTAATTCTTACAATACCAGATAAATAAATAGTCATTTGTTATGCAAGGCTGAAAGCTGTAGGTATTGTATTGAAACCTGTGCAAGCGTAGTACAGTAAGATTGAACCTTGGCGGCGGAAATAGGTAAGGTGGCAGTACTTCCCTGGCCGAACTCTTTCACAAGGAGCTCTACTGCTAGTAAAAAGTTTCAAGTCGAACAAGTAGAAGAAAAACAAAATTGTTTTATAACTGAGGCCATCTCAATCAGATTATGACGAGTTGGAAGTTGAATGGTGCTAAATCTGGAGATGCCTTGATCAAGGAGATGCGATTATCCCATCTTTCCCAGTCGCTGCTATGAAAATTCATCATCATCATTATACCCGTTGGGAGACGTCCGTCCGAACATAGGCCTCTCCCAAAGATGCCAGACTAGCCGGTAGGACGCGGCCATCGGTTACCCGCCACCCTTACCAGGTCATCCGTCATCTAGTAGGGGGCCGTCCCACTGAACGCTTTCCGGTTCGTGGTCTCCATTCGAGAACCCTGTGCCCTGCCCACTGCCACTTCAGCTTGCTAATCCTTTGAGCTATATCCGTGAGTTCTTCTACGGATCTCCTCATTTCTGAATCGATCACGTAGAGAAATCACGTATGAAAATTCATTTACTATAAATAATTTTTTTATCAAACTTCGAATGCTGTACCACTGTATATAGTTATAAAAAAATAATTACCACGCATTTACGCGACTGTGCGCTCTCTTATCCAAGGGTACTCTACGCGTTTCTTCATCATTATTAGAATAATCTTCATGAGCAGCGTTGCGATTATTTTCTAGAATTCAAAATCAGATTGATTAAGCCTACTCTCACCCTGACCTACTTCTAGGTATTCTAATAAAACCACTTTCTGTTGTGTTATAACTACGTTTTTAAATACTAAATGACTGTTCTGTTTTTTCTACAGCGATGCTTTCCAATGACTTTTCAACCACCATTATTTCATCATAAGACGACTAGTAATTTATTTTGTAGCATCTCGGGCTAAACTGTCAGCTATATTATTTTCTATGAATCTGCACGTTTGTGGGTGATGCCACATGGGCGTACCGATACGTCGCATCGTCGCGACGCTATGATTTCAACACCGAGTGCCACACGAGCAATACGCAACACAACCACAGCACCCCTCTCCGCTTTGTCTCTTGGCCCCTTGTCTGATACGGATACGTTCCATCGCCTCGCGCCGTTTCAACGCACCATGTGGCACGCATGTTGTGTATTCTAATTTATGTGTAGTACAACGCAGTGATACCACTCAGACTTGAGTTTGTAACTTCAAATCCCCAGTAATTTTTAGTAATTACTTGCTTACCTGAATTCTCATTTCGTTGTTGTTTATTAATAAGAGGCATGTGATAATTCATACCATTGATAGAACCAAGCGCAATTATATTGTCATATCTCGATTCCTTTGGACTCCTGTAATTTTTCAAAATTGTATTGTACGAATTTTTTACAAATATTTTAAGGTATCATTACTGAGTCGGTTCATGTATAGTCAACAGCATATCAAGCTATATACAGTGACGTATCTTGTTCCGTTGCACTGGAGGCGATTTTCGAACAAAAATGTGTAGTCTGATGTCCGTACATAATAAGAGGAAAATCTATTTCAAAGATTGCACTGTCATTGCTAGAGACAGCAGTGTAACCACTAGAATGAACGATTGCCTTTACGAAAGAGGTCTTACTTTGAGCATTGAATTGTGTTTTACCCTAATTATTATTAGCTTCATTACAATCAATGTAGAGATGCTTGTTCACTTAGATCTTAAAAGACATATCAAGTCCTCAACCCGCATTAGGCCAACGTGGTGGACTATGGCTCCAAGTCTACCAATGGGTCGTATTTCCGTTAGTAATAACATCGTGTGACACAATTTTTGTTTCTGGGTTATCAATATCACTTCCTAATTGTTTCTAACATAAAAAAGCATGAAACAGCTTTATATCCTCATAAAAACTTTACTTTTGTGGTCCGGATAACGAAAAGTTGAAATTTGCATTGCAAAATTTCGAATTTCTCTTTATTTGAAAACAAAAAGGGAACATTATATTTCAAATAAATGGTATATTTGAAAAACAAATTCTACAAATTGATAATAAAGAACCTAGTAATGTTTCAGGGGTATAGTCACTCTTTTCGTCTTAGGTACTTGCTCATCAATTAAACAGAAACCAATACTATCAAACCAGATATAAAAATAAAAATTAAGTTTAAAATTACAATAGCTTACCTATCTGTACATTTAGGTTTGTAGTGATTAGCCATAGAAGCCTCATAATCTGGTTGTTGTAAGAAACTAGCAACATCAATATGAGACAAAGAATCCTTGTCTTCCATCTCGTGGGGTTTTCTTACCAGATCGCCATGTCTTTGGCGTTTCACCCTCATCTCTTTCGCCCTCCGCCTCACCGGCCGGTGATCAGATATATCATAGCAAAAAGTCCATTCGATATAAACTAAGAAACATAATAAATAAAAATATCGTAACATTGTTCTATGACATGACAATAACACATGTTGATTTTTTTTTTGATTTGCTTTTGTTGATAACTTTTCGTTTAAGACCGGCCGCCCATTGGGCCACTACTGGCGGCCACAATCTACAGCGTCTACAGTCGCCGGCTTCTTTCTGCTCGCCATTGGTGGAATTTTATGAATGTTTACTAGTCAAAAATTTGGTTTTAGCGAGAAATGAATATTTAGCGACCTGTAGCATCTTTCGACCCGTATTATTTTATTAAATATAAAAATCGTGACCTGTCAATCAAAGTAAATTTAAAATTAAAAATAAAGTTATATTTCTATGTGCTATTTTCATATCTTATGCTGCTAACACCAACGTCGAATTCAACAACACTGTGTCTGCGTCCAGTTCGATTTGTATCTACAAGTGGTAGCCGCGTCTAGTGGCTTGACTCAGCAACTAGTGGTAGCGTTTAGTGGCCCCGACTAGTATCCCAGTGAGCGAGGGCACTTAGACGTGCCACAGTGACTGTCACAGATTTTGACAGATAAGGAAAAGAGTTTGTACGTCTGTTGAGAACTTTTTGTTCTATTAAAAAGCGTATATTATCGGAGCAATTGATATGGTTAGTGGGAGCAACAAATAAAGAAATGAATTAATAATACCAATGATTTCATAAACGAAAAGGGCAGATGTGTTACTAGCTTCGTGAAGTTTCGAAAACCACTCAATTGACTGAATTGCAATCAATATGTGTCGAGCAACGAGACGAATTTGAAATTTGTAGAATATTTTAGGAAAAATACCGTCGCGTTTATAATGTAAATTCACTAATTACCAACACAAGGAATTACTTATCAGCATTTAATATCAGCATTACTGTGTTCCGGTCTTAACGGTGGTGGTGAAATTACGGGTACATGGGACCTGTCAACTTATGTCTGAGGGTGACGGGCGCAGATATAAAGCTCTTATTAGCACTGCAATTATTATAGACAGGCGTGTAGCTTACCATAAGACGTATGACTTGTTCGTCGTTCGTTCGAAGTAAAATCCCAAAACTCACGCAAGAAATAATGTTGATAGAATACACAGGTTTACAATTAAAAAGTGTATTTCCTTTATTAATCCATGAAGTACATAGTATAGGGTTATGTGTATTTATGAAATATTCGATGACGATTTTGCACAACTGTGATTGAATGTCGTTGATACAGCGCTCAATTTTTATCTTCAAGGCGTTTGTGGTCAGGGGCTTGTTAACATAAACCATCGATTTCAAAAAAAGCTTAAATAAAAATGTGGATGACATGAAGTTTTAACAAGACATTGCCACATGCCATACAGCGCAAGAAACAATGCAATTACTGCACGAGTCATTTACTGGTCGTGTAATTTCCACTTTTTCTTTGGGGCATTTTGAAATCGAAGGTTTATGCCAAGAAACCCACGACCACCCAAGCCTTAAAAGAAATTGAGCGCAGTATCAACGTGATTCAGCCACAATTATGCAAAACGGTCATCGAAAATGTCATGAAAAGTATGAATGAAGTATGAAAATGTGAATGCGCCAGCAAAGCCGTGGAGGCCTCCATGTACTTCATGGAGCAATAAAAAAATTACAATTTTTAATTATGAACCTGTGTTTTCTATCAAAGTTACTTCTTGCATGTTTTTTGGGACACCCAATATTTCACCTCTAAGGGTGGCCGTTTATGAAGATTTATTTTTATAAATAGCTCCTAATTTTATAAGGAGCAATTATTTTAATGGTTGGTTTTGCTATGCTCCAATGGAAGGCGTATTTTTTTTTCAATTAAGCAGTGAGTACCGATTTTTGTTATCTCCTGTGTTAAGACCCGTATAGTGGCGAACTACTTGATGAATCCGGTTTTGTGCAGTTTCCGGCAACCGATGTTAATAAAACTTAGCAAATAAATGTAGTTCCACGAACTTTTGAGGTCGATTTTTTAGTACTTTTTACTGAAATTACTAGTACTTTAAGTAGGTTAAGTATTTATTTACAAACCAATCGCACTTACTAGAAGTAGTGTACAGACAGAGATATAAAAAAATAAATTAAACATTTCCTTGAGACTCGAAACACAGGAAAGGGCTCGCTATGAATCAAATTATTCTTACGACTCTGCAGTTTTCCAACCTCATTCAACGATGTTATTCCAAACTCGTACGTTTGACGTGCGCAGTGTCGCTAGGGAGGGAGCCGCAGTTTTCTGCCAAAGAACGAAGTACTGCTGATATTGCTTTAACCACCCACGCGGTTTCAATGTTAGTCACGGAATTTTTAAAAAGAGCTTAAAGAATACAAAATGTTCGATTTAGAAATTGGGGCCTAATCGTGTATAAATGTGTGTTGCGTGTCGATTTAGTGATAACCCTATTGCACAAATAAATAATGAAGAACAATTGAGGGTAGTTAGAAGAACTAGAAGATTCTTCAGTCCCTTCGAGACCGCATACGTTGCAATACATCCGAAACGTCGACGTATTGCATCATAGTCAAAGTTTAAATCAGTGTATACATTATTCATTGTTAAGAAGAAGAAGATCGTACCAAAAGATCTACTCACGAGGTCCCAGGTAATTCTTACAGGTAATTCTGGGGGGTTTCTCAGAATACCCATACCAGAACCAATTTAGAAAAGTTCATTTTCCAAATTGGTCCTACCGGGAATTGAACCCGGGACCTCCTCACCAAGTGCCCACAATGTAAGCTTTTATTAAGTACGTGTTAGTATGTATTTTGAAAACTAATTAAAGTAAAGGGTTTTATTGATCGAAGATGTAGGTTGAAGAAAAAGCCTTTTGAAATGATTGTAACCATCAGTTAGTGATTACTGTCGTGGACATTTGCGATACTAAAGTATGATCAATAATAATGCAAATGCCTTGCCACCCATCAAAAAATCTTCAGTATTCTTTCTATTTTCCCGATATTTCGGAACGGTTGCACGCTCCATGGTCACGAGTTGACTGGACGGCGACAGATGACAGCTTTAAGAGCAGACATATCTGTCTACCCTCTTGCGTTGTCGACGACTACCTTCATCGCCATTTGTTGTGGCGTTACCATTGTCACTCACTTTTTTTACACAAACCACACTCACTGTATCCACACGCGAAACTGAACTCGAGGTGTTTTTGTTTTTATTACTGCACGCACTAAGGACCGGATTCCATGCACTGGACAGTTTAAAACCATCATCACGGTTAAATGTTTTGTACTTCGTGATCTCGATGGCTTCTCGTACCAACCGTGGTATGTAGTGACGTTGTGTCGAGAATACCTGGGGGCTATGCAACTCGATCCAGTGGTTAATGTCAGTCTGTGTGAGATCTTGTGCTATAGCCGACTTCTGTGCATTGTTTTTTACTGCTCGGATGTGTTCCTTTATACGATTGACAATAGTTCGTTTAGTCTGACCGATATACGAGCTCCCACAACTGCAGTTTACTTTATAGACACCCGGTGTTTGTGAAGGAAGGGGGTCTTTTGGTGAACGTAACATTTTTCCTATTCTGGTTAAGGGGGTGAAAACAGTTTTTATGGAAAACTTCCTTAGCAACCTGGCTATTTTATCTGTCACCTCTTGTACATAGGGCAGAAAAAATTTGGCAGCTCACCTGTTATTTGTAGCTGTATGGTAAAACGTTTTGTATGTTTGAAGTCCGATAGTATACTATTTCGACTATTGAATGAATTAAAAATGCAAAACTTCTTGGAACTGCTGATTTTATTATAAAGGAAAATAATTATTAGGCGCTTCTATAAAAATTCATAACAAATTATAATTGTAATTTTTTGGATGTTATGTTAAATTTTGGGTAGGTTTTGATTGTTTTTGAGATATTTAAGATTCGATTCCTTACGTTCGAATACACTCAAGAAATTGGATAGAATCTTGCAGTTTTGATAGCTTTCATCGGAATTTAAATTATGAATTATATCGAATGTAGTACATTCAATAGTGTACACTGAATATCACTGTATATTTTTGTCTAAATTGTGGCTATCGAAATTGTTATTAATGACTTGTCATTTCAATTAATATTAAAGGAATTAATGTATTCAAAAATTAAGTGAAGATAAAAAACATATATCAAATTAATATATATACTTATAATAGACTGTTCGAAACAACATTTTAGTACTAAGTAGGAACATACTGATAATCAGTTCAAAGGCGATTTGCATAATGATGTCTGTAGTTTACGACTTAACTAACTACAACAAAAAAATTAAAATAATACTTTCTAGAAGACAAAATAGTCTTCTGGTAGAGCTTACTGAAACAAAAAGCTATATATTTTTTTTAGTAATTAAGTTACCTATTTAGTAGTACTAATCATTTTTATCAGATATTTAAATTATTGACACAATTTTAAGAAGAATCTAATATGAGCATATTATGCTTATCATGAAGAAAAAGAACAATCAATGAATTAAAACAAAATGGTCTTCTGATACAGCTTATTGAAACGAAAAGCAATATATTTTTTTAGTAATTAAGTTACCTGAAAAGCCGTGGTAGCGTAAAGGTTTGGTCTACCGCCTCTCAAGCAGAAGGTCGTGGATTCGAATCCGGAACTGGCACCTCTGAGTTTCTCAGAATTTTGTGCGAAATTTAATATGAAAAATGGGAACTCCCGCAACTGCAATTAATCTTGTAAACGCCCGGAGAGTGAAATGGTGGGCAGACAGAACGCGTCACACCGGAAAGAGTCCTATTTACGTTTTAGTCCTTTCCTATTTCTGCCGCCAAGCAGTAATGTCAGCATTACTGTGTTCTGGTTTTGATGGGTAAGGGTGCTGGTGAAATTACAGGAACATGGGACGTGTCCACTTATGTCTCAGGGTGACGAGCGCAATGACAGTGCCCACCAGATCTTTGCGATTCAAAGCGCTGAGTGGCACTGCAACTGTTAAGGACAGGCGTGTAGCTTACTACCAGACACACGACATGTTCGTCTCGTCACTTGATACTATAAAAAAAAAGAGTTAAAGAACATGTCGCGGCTGTTAGGAACCGTCCGCTCAATAAGTCTGCAATTTCGAGCATTTGTTGAATTCAGGACCAAACCACTGGATTGAGCTTCATAATCCCAAGATCTTTTCTACATAACGTCATCACTATAGTACAATCGAACGTGAAGCTATTGAAATAAAAAAAAAACACCGTAATTTCAACCGAGAAGACGGTTTTTAAACTTTCATCTAGTAGGATCCAGTTATCAGCAAATGTAAACGACATCAAGTATCGCCCGACAAATCGCCAGGTATCGTGAGTGTTGTGCGTCGGTCTAGTGACAACCCTAGTGCACAAGTAAATAATAAAGACCAAGTACGGGCAGTTACAAAAACTCGCACGGCTAGAAGATATTGACACCCGCCTCTTCACTCCCTTCGAGACCATGGACGTTACAATACGTTCGAAACGACGGGATAATTAAAATATATTTTATACGTGACTAAGGCCCGAACTAAAAATTAAATAATTTGTGAAAATCGTGAAAGTTTAAATAAAAAAAATGTCATATCAATAAATCATTATTGTGTTCAGGTATATTGATATTAGTAATTGGAATACCAATATCAGCCATTTGGAGAGTTCTTATAAATAAGATTTTTATAACGTAAGATGATTTCGTCAACACTTGTGGAGAATCTGCAGCTAGAGGCAAATATTATCAGGTATTGATTGTGCATTATCACAATTTGGTTGTATGGGAACCATTTCCCATTCCCATTGGAGTTCTCTCATTGCTATGTAAAATCACTGCGTTATTATCGCTATCAATTTGATCTGTAGTTGCCTGCAAGAGTGAAATACTTTTACAGTGATTGCCAGGCGGCCAAAGTTTTTCTGACAGTTCGTAGTCGACCAGTGTCTCTAGCGCTTTGAAATTCAATTCACTTATTCGTACTGGTGAATTAGAATTAGAGGTATGTAATATAAAATATGCTCTTTTTCATTTTAAGTTGGTCGCTTCTGCAGTCCCGATTTTTTCTTTCGGCACAATTAAATGATCCTTAGAAAAAACTGAATCGATCAAAATTTAAAAAATGACATTTTATACATTTCTTAGTATTATAATTATGAACTCACGCTTGACCAAATAAAAAGATTTATAATGGTTCCTAAGAAGTTTCCTAATATCTCCTACGGTTACGGATTTCCCCATTATCCCAGCAAAAAAAAAAACATACTGTGTATTAATGATAAGAGTAATTAAATCAAAGATGCATAAATTACATTGTTTAAAAAATATATTAAATTTAAAACAAAAAAAAATTGTGAATTATCTACTAGTACCTAGAGAATTGTATACGTTTTCACCAACGTTAAGTACCGAAATTGGTGATTCTGGTGATGTTTTAAACATTTTTATCTACGTAAATAATCGAAACCATCACTTTCGATTATGATAAAAAAATGTTGCTATGTAAATAATCGAAACAAACAGTTTCGATTAAAACATTAAGATAGTTCCATAGTAAAAGTATTGAAACTACGACTTACGATATAACTTATTGCTAAAACTCCGTTGTATAAAATAGAAACTTCGAGTTTCGACTGTTTACTCGGGTAATGCGTAAAAAAGAGAATTCAAACAGATTATTACATGAAAATACTTACAATTCCTCACAAATCTAGTGCGTATATCTTACTTAATATATATAATGTAAATACCCGTAATGGGTATTAATTATAATTATGATCAAATAATAAATCTAAAAAACTGGCCTGGAACAGTGTTTTGTACTTGAATTTGGATGGAATTACTTCCATTTTGACAAAATTCAATACGTTGGATGATCTTGTACGTCCTTTATGTATCTTGAAATAGTAGTTACACTTATTTACTTAAAATGTGTAACGCATAACCATTATTTTAGCGCATTCATAACCAATAAATGACAAATAACAGGCGAGCGGTCGGCGCGGGGCGGAGTAAATAATCGATAGTCCTAGTTGCGTCCGGCTCACTTACTTTCGCGCGCTTTCAGTTCCCGCCTAAACGGATGAAAGTTGAAATACGCGAGTTTACGAGGGAGCAGCGGCAGACATTTGATAATTTACGTGTTGCTAAAATGAAAACTAATAAAATTTTATGTTTTGTTGTTTTCCCTATCGAAAGATAATACTATTAAATGCAGATTACGCTAATAAAAAAAGTGTATTTTTTAAGTTTCGATTGTATACGTAGGGACAGTCAAAAAGTGTTTAGGGATCAAGCACGTTTTTGCCAATTAAACTGAAAATTTGTTTTTTTTAAATTAATCTTGTAACACCAGGTAAAAGAAATATTAGTAACCTCACCTTGCCGCTAGATGGCGTTGGGATCAAAATAGAACGCGCTATCGAACTCTTAACTACTGTGTGTTGCCATTTAAGTTGCAAATGGGCATTGCTTTGTATCGAATCATAGGGCCTATGAGTGGCACTCCGGTACTTCCACCTGCTGGGATATTTTAGAATCGCCGGCTGCCGCTTCCACCGGGTGGGACGGTTAGCTGACATCGACGATGAGTGCTCTGCAGTGTCTTATGTCGATCATACAACTATATCAATAAAAACAGTTGAACAGTTAGAGACTCCAAGCGTCTTTCTTTACCCTCCCTAGCTACGTATAGAAAGAAGAAGACAAACGAGCAGACGAGCCACTTGATGAGAGGTGGTTATCGTCGCTCTTGGACATTTGCAACAGCATTTGAAAGCCCTGTAAACAAAAGCGCTTTTTGAAGAACCCTATGTCATTGCGCAAAGCGCAGATGTAGCCTTATTATCTGTGCCATATTCCTTACCTAAAAGCCCAAAAAGTATTTAACAGCTGTTTTTTATATCGCGATTTGAGAAGGGTCTCTATAATAAAAGTTGTTTAGTATTATGAAAACAGCGTTAGTTACGTTTGCAGAACCTCATACAAAGGGTCCATAACCCACAACTCTGCTGAAGATATGATACGTAATAAATGGCGGGCTGCCCCTTTTCTGCAAGTCTTGGCTAATTTATGTCTGCCGTTTGTCGTCGACCGATGTCGGCCATCCTTCTAAAGGGTTTATCCTATACACCTGTGACCTTTATTTAGTTACCGTCCACACAAAACCTTACACATGTTGTTTCTTTGACCTGAATGGTGACCATAGTCGCTCAATAATTAAGAGCGGTTAGATACGTTGACATTCAGCAGCGATGCAAACGCGGTGCAGTAGAGATGCAGTGGCTAATTGTCTACCCTTGTACAATTTTAAGCACCGATGCAAGCGCGCATCTGCGCCGATACAAACGCGCGATTGCATCGCTACACTTGGGTTTTATAGGCGATTGCATCGATGCAATCGCGCGTTTGTATCGATGCAGTCTCGCGTTTGCGTCGATGCAATCGCTCTAAGATTTACAAAGACATAGAAATGAAAAATGTTTGCTTATAACGCAAGACCTTAGAGCGATGCCACACAGCCCTGTCGGAGTTTTGCGTTTCAACGCCCCGAATGCCACACGAGCAATGATATTTTTTTTCTGAAGGACACTCTGCAGTTCACCGCTGATGGTCTTGACTGCGCCACCGTATGAAATGGTGAACCTAATCTGTGTATTTGTCAACTCAATATTCGTCCATAAACATATCTGTATGTAATTTAATGATAAGCACATCGATTTCAATTAGTAATGACTATTTTACGATCTAAAATATTAATGAAATCAAAATTCTTAATTAAAAATAATAAGGAAATGAAACTTTTTTTCCGCATTTAAATCGCGTATATTTGTTTCTTCCAACAAACCAACGTTTCGGGCCCTTTACAGGTCCCATGGTCACGGTTGACTGAGGTGGTACAGTCTTCGACCAGTTATGTCTAATATTGATGCAAACCACCCTATTTTTTCACTATAGTTACAACAGTTATTAATTAAATACCTTATTTTTAATTTTACAAAGACAACATTCCAATTTACGCTACATTAAGTTTCACAAATTATTTTATTGAATGAATTTTTATTAAGTTCAATTTATTATTAATTAATAATAGAAATTAGAATAAATTAAAACATATTCATTAGTACTGCAGTCTTATGTCTGTTTGAGATTTTTCGACGACGACGACGATTTAAATCCGGAAAAACAGTTTAATAACCTAGAATTAATGTTGAATTGTTCATATCTGTTTATTATAATTACTTAATGTATTGTTAATAACATAAATTATTATAAATTGAAATGTTCAATTGCAATGCCCGAACAGAGTCCATATACTGTCACTGTGATAATGTCAATATTACACAAATTGTACAAGCAGCAGTAATGAATAAATAAACAAATTTCAGTCAGAGAGTGTTTTATAGTATTGTACCCGTGTTTTATACCATTGTTTTTTGTTACAGATTTTCCGTCTCCTTTCTACTTGCTACTTCTTTTGGCTCTTTGTTGTACTTGGAAAAATATTTGACGTACAGACAAACATGCAAACATCGACAAATATGACCGTCTGCACATGGAGGCAAATAAATTGAAATAATGAATATGACCTGATAGTGTGGACGGTTAACTTGCGTATTTGCCTATTTGACACCAAGAAACCAACCGGCGCGCGGTACAGCGAGTGTGGTGTTTGCTGTGTTTGTTGAATTGACAAACAAGGGAAATACTTTGTTACATATGCTGTTTACGGATGGTGATTGTTTGCCAAATATATCAAATACACAAATACAAATAGTCGTGTGAAGTGCTACCACGCGACATAAAGTACCTACACAAGTCCCACATGCTTATAGTTTCACTGCACACTGTTCGTTTTTTGAGAGCTATGCAAACATTTCGGAATATATTTGAGATAATCTCAGTACAGAGTACTAAAAAAACCGACCTCAAAAGTACGTGGAATTACATCTATTTGCTAAGTTTCATTGAAATATCCCTTAGTTCGCCACTATACAGGACTTGATACTGGAGATAATAAAAATAGGTTCTCACTACGACACTACCTACTCAAAGTATATCGAGAGAAGAACGCCTTGAATCGGAGAAATAGCAAAATCAAGCAAATAATTGCTAAAAGTAAGTGCTCCTAAATTAAAGTCAGGCGCTATTTATAGAAATGAATCTTCATGCGTGAACAGCCACCCTTTGAGGTGGTTGATTTTCTTCAAAATAAAATGGGACCACTATGGAATTACCCTCTTTCCAACAAAAAAAGAATCATGAAAATCGGTTCACAAATACCGGAGTTATCGCGTAACATACATACAAAAAAAAACAAAAAAGAACATACAGTCGAATTGAGAACCTCCTCCTTTTTGAAGTCGGTTAAAAAATGATTAAAACTAACCGTATTTTCTTCGTTTGCTACCGTTTAGTGTGCCAAATGTAGTTATAAGGGCGATAGCCAGCTACCATAAACCCACATAGAATATGAGAAGAAACAAATACATGTAAAAAGATGATAATATCATGCAAGCGACGATATTTTTCCTGAATAAATTCAACGTTTGAAATATTGAAAGCGTATGTAGAGTAGAATTTATGAATTGAATTACGCAAACGAAACCTTTGCCCTTAATATATATATAAGTAGTATAACCATGGACTTATAACTCAAAAGGACTTCTAATTGCGATATAAGACAGCATAGTTGGGTATTTTATTAATATCCATTGGTTCATCAGTGGTCGAATAAATATTTATTCCATTATTAAATTTCTTTTTTTATTGCGAGTGTTGAAGCGGTAAGATACCGCACAAGAGTCATTGGTTCTTTTGTTAATTTTATAATGAACTATGGTTCTACATTTTGAAGAACAAGGATAACGGTATGAAATTGCTTATGTAACTATCTTTGTCGTTTAATCATCGCCGCGAAAACAAAAAAAAAGGCTTTTGTAGTAGTAGCTATTTTTGTAAGTAATTTGTTTCACATTGACGATCTGCAATTTATCAAACCTACTCTAATTTCTAGTAACAACAAACTAATTAACTAGATGGCGCTTATTCCACTGATTTTTAATGACAATGCCGGCTATTTTTTATTTTGTTTAGGATTAGCGCCATCTACCCGTATTAACAAGAGTTAATTTGTAAATTAGTTTATACACACAATGCCATCTATTGGCTCTTTATCTGAATTTAGCTCGTGGTCAATATTTGAGTAATTTAACAATATGTAATTATTTGTATATATAGCCTACATTGATTTCTCTCGTGAGTCAGGGTGCAATTTGTGGTTGTCTATACGTGTGTCCGCGACACTGGGTTTCCCTAGTGCAGGACTATGAGTGTGAGCGTTATTTATTTATTAATACTATTTTCAACTTATTTTTATGCCTCTAAAATTACACTTAAAACAGACAACGTCTCCTAGTGAATTAAAAAAAAACTATAATTTTTGGATTTCAGAATGAATTATTTTCATCTCTATATAACTGACTTTCAAGGCGCTGGTTCTACAGCACGATTTTCTGAAGTCCAAACTTTCTAACTAATCGAGCTTTATGGCCATCGTAAAATGCGATCACCTCGAAAGTTTGTTTATTTAAAATAGTGCTTTTTGTAATGGCTCCTTGTGAAAGAGTTCGTCTAGAGAATTACTGCCACCGCACCTACTTCTCGCACTAAGCAGTACATAACCATTACTGTGTTCCAGTTTTGAAAGGTAAGTAAGTACCTACGCTTGTGGTAATTACAGGCACATGAGACTAGTATGCAGTGCGCCTCAGGTCTCTGTGATGTAAAACCTTGAGTGGAACTGCAGCTGTTCAGGGTAAACGTGTCGCTTACCACGAGGCGCACGACTTGTTTAAACGTTACATGATGTCATTAAAAAATAGTATTTTATGCAACCGTTGCCTAATGAGGGTTCTTAAAGTCGAGCACCGTGTTTGGACCTAAGTAATGTACCTGACTTTATGACCTAATTATGTAATGATTGCATACAATGCTTTTTCTACGCGCAAATAAAATAATGGAACATATTATTATGTATATTTCGTTAACAATCCATGACAACAAACGCATTATTTTTTCAAATAAAACTTTAACCCATTTATTAGGGTAGGCGAAAGTTACACCATACAGCCTTTTCATATATTTAGATGAAAGCCAAACAAACGCTACAAAACAAAAAACCAAAGATAGAACAAAATTGGCCAAGTATACCGCATATATTTTAGCAAATATTTTTTTTTTATAAAGCTGCCTGGGCGCTTAGAATAATAACGCATAGAATGATAGTTTCATATCAAATGAACTGTCACAAGTGAGGCAAAAATCAAATTCATGTGGGCTAGTTTTAGTAGTAGGTTAATTTTCGGATTTAGTGAAAATTTATATAAAAATACAAGTTGAAACGCGTTACTTCCTTGTGGAACGTGATGTTAGTATCTATTTTATGTTTGTCTAACGTATTTTTACACTCATTTACCGCACATTTCGTCATTTTTAGCTAAAACTCTTGAGCTGTTCGCGGTGCAAGTTGACCTTGAGCACTGACGGCCCGCCCGCTCGTGTGGACCCTTTGGGAGCGCCTCTGTTATAATTTGCCTCACTTAGCGTGTGTGGACTAGGTTTCTATGCGTTATTATTCTAAGCCTGGGCATTTAGCCCAGTGGCAAAACTTTTAGGCCAATTTAACCAATCAAGAGGCAGTTTAACGTTTGAGTAGCGTATTATTGATATTTTAATTATCATAAAACGACGTTCTTTTTTGAAACTCATAGTTTTGAGAAATAGAGACGAAATGTCATTTAATTTGTTTGAAAACTATTCTTACTAGTATTTATGTGGTCTGTGTATTCTACCACATCACTACGGTGACAACTGCGCTCCAATTGACCAGGCCGAATTCGAAACATTGACGGGTGTCGTTAATTGTTTCACTTCAAAACGACCAGTTTAACTTGAACTTTGCTATATTGGACGAAAATTTAAAAATTACATGTTTAATATTTAATAACCGATGAAACGTGATTCCGTTTGATTTGTTATTAGATGTCTTGCTGTTGTTCCCACAACACCGAATGGAACAGCCTCCCATGGTTAGGGATATTATCTTTATTACAATACATACAGAATATTTTTGGAATATACGGAGACGTACACACAGGTCAGTTGTGGGCGCTGTACTATTTCAGTTTCTAGTTTGTGATTTCAGTACAAACGAGAGGTGATATTTAAAAGTGATATAAGGTCCATTTGTCTGACTATGTTATGTTATGTACTCGATGTGTATCCAGTACTATAATACTCATTATAGTTCTATGTACAATTGTAATGAAATTTTTCATCTCAGTGGCGAGTAAGTACATTAAACGCTAGAATTTTGATTCAAAACTAAAAACAGCGCCTTTCTTATATGGTTTATGAAATTATAATTGACAGATTAAAGTACAGGAGTAGAAAAACTACATTTTGATTGTTACAAGATACTCCCAAATTCTGATCACATCTTACTTAATTAAGCATTATAATATACATAGGGTGCACTATAAGTTTCCGGAACAGGCCACTTACATAAACAATATTTAAAAAGTAATTACAACATTTGAAAATGGAACTCTTTGGCTGTAGAATACAGTTTGTTTCATCTGACTGTCACTTGTTTTTACGTTGTGTGGTCATTTTAGAAATTGGTTATCTACATCACCATGGATTTAACTCGTGAAAATTTTCGTAGTATGATTTTCTACGACTTTAAGTGTAATGTAACAGCGCAGCGGACCTTCGCTCGGCTTTAAGCTGCTTTTGGCGATGAAGCACTATGCAAGACGACTATTTATAGCTAGTTTGCAAAATTCAAACGCGGTCGTGTGAATCTCAGTGACGAATTTCGTAATGGTCGCCCGTCCACTGCTACGAACAACAAAAACATCGATGCTGTGCGCCTTATGATCAAAACCGACATTCATGTGACATACCATGAGATTCGGGCATCTTTAGGCATAGGCATGAGTTAAATACAATCAATACTACACAAACATTTGAGTGTGAAAAAGCTGTGCTCTCGGTACATTCCACACTATTTGACTGAGGCTCAAAAAACGGATCACGTCACTAGGTGCAATACCATGCTTACCAGTTTCAACGAAGGGGCGTCAAATTTGGAATGGGATATGGTAACAGGTGACGAAACACGGATTTATAGTTACGATCCCAAAACAAAGCAGCAATCGAGCGTATGGGTCTTTCGAGATGAGCCGAAACCAACCAAAGTGGCGTGCATGCAAAGATCCTCTAAGCGGATGATGGCTTCTTTTTTTAATAAAACTGGACACGTGGCTACTGTTGGTTTGGAGAATTGTAGTACCGTGAATACTGATTGGTACATGACCATTTGTTTGCCGGAAATTATCGGCAAACTCCGTAGAACTAACCGTAAACGTCGTATCATCTTGCACCACGATAATGCCAGTTTTCACACGGCCAGACAGACAAATAAATTTTTGAAGGTGAACAACGTTGACCTTATGAGCCATCCCGCGTACAGGCCCAACCTGACACCTTGATTGATTTTTATTTATTTCCAAAAATTAAGAACCAGTTACGCAGTCAACGATTTTCATCACGTGAAGAGGCTGTCGAAGAGTATTTTCAGAGATTGTCACGGAGAAGTGGCATAAATGTTTTCAAAATTAGTTCATTCGTATGAAAAAGTGCATGCAACGCTGACGGAGAATATTTTGAGAAACAATAAATTCATTTCTGACCATTTTATACTATTTTTTTCTTCTTCATTCCGGAAACATAGTGCGCCCCACGAATAAACAACATTAAGTAACCAGTACAATTATATTACAATTAATTTAAATATTAAATATATATATATTTACTTTCATATAATTACTTTCATTTATTTAATAATCAAAGTGTTGTAGGCAATTGCATAATTTAATAGACGTTATTTTAATTCATATTGATTTTAACTTCTTAATTATTGTCACATATTGTGCTAAAGGCTACGAGTTGTTCATTCGGGGCTTCATCACGTTTTATTAAAAATGTTTTAGTCATAACGTTCAAATTATAATAATTTAATTAGTCAATTATTAAACATTGAAATTACGTAACATTATTTATACACTGAAGTCGTCGGATGCAATTAAAAGTATTTGTTTTGACAGTAATTGTATTTACATTTTAATTTTGTGATTACCAATTACACCGCTAGATGCCATGGTTAGAAAAGAGGGTTGTGAGATTTTGAGCGGGTAACAAACAAGTCTCTTGAACTATTTTGGTGTCATAACAAAACCTTACAGAGTACTAAAAAACCGACCTCAAAAGTCATTCATCTCCTAATTTGCCACCTTTAGAGGTGGAATATTTTCTTGAAATTTACATGGGACCACATCTGAGGTACCTTCTTTCCAACAAAAAAAGAATCATCAAAATCGGTTCACAAATGGCGTAGGAATTATCGCGTAACATACATACAGTCGAATTGAGAAACTCCTCCTTTTTTTAGTCGGTTAAAAAAGGGAATAAACGGATTCCAAGTACTACCTGTTTTCCAGCGCTTTTCTCCTGAGTTTTAACATCACAGATGACAATAAAGCTGCCAGTTGTACTTTGTCTCTTGTATTATATTGTTTTTATCTGAGATATTTACATCTCCAATTAAATTATTAATACAAAGAAAAATTCCTTTGCTTTGACAGACAAGGTCTGTTTTGCCAATGTAGGACTACAACTCTACCAGTTGTGCTTCAGATCGTTGCCTTAGATTCCCAAAGACAGGAATTTTTCTTTGTGTTCGATCTTTGTATTAATAATTATAACAAAGTAGAGGAGTAAGTTCATAAAAAAATACAATCTCCTATTGTAAGGTTTAGTTGTTGTTGTTTTTTCCATTCTCTCCGTAAAGTAAAGAGCGAAAATTTGACACCATACAGCCAAATCTCGATAAAAAAAATAGGCCGTCTTCTAGTCCATTATTTAGTTCATACGCATTAAGTTAGAAACTCACCGATAAATTAATTTTAATCTTCGTCTGTCACATTGGAAAGATGCCACCGCGTACAATATGTGTTTGACCCATTTTTTCTGCTGTCCTGGCGATATTTTAAGCAAAAAAAAAAGAAAAAGTCGGCAAGTAGTAAATTTAACAGGCATCCAACCATCACGGATTAGCCTTTGAGAAGGGTCCCGATCTCGAAGGGTTTGCTGCCACTACAGTGCGTGACGATTTTATTGATATGCAATAGTATATGCAAGAACTTTTACTTAAGATTCAATGAGGTTTTTGAATGTTTTAAAATAATATACCTTTCGCTTTTTTGTGATACCAAGTGAACAGGCAAAAAAAAACAGTTGCCACTCTGTGCTTTTAAGGGCGCGTTCAAATTAGCCGCTGTAAGACTCGCTGCAACAGTGAGACGACCGCGCGATTTTCACTTTTCATACAATTTCTAGAAGCGCTGCAGTCACGCTCGGTTGCAGTCACGGTTAGTGAGGTGTGCATGCTAATTTTTCAAATTAACTACGATGGACGGAAATTGAGTTGAAGAATTTATAGATAATGCAAAACAACACCCTGCAATATGAAATATCAGTTCCGCGAGTTATTCTAATCGACTGGAAAAAAAAATTATTGACAATTTTGAAACTAAAACTACAAATGAAAAAGGTGCTATGTTTAAAACTGACTGAAACTGGTGAAGTGTGTGCCCCAAGAACTCTAATCCAAGACCATATCTTTTGGTTCTGAATACAAGTGTGAGGAAGTGTTAAACAAACGTAAAAATTTCGTAAAAATCCATAAACATGGAGAAAACTATTTACAAATATTTTTCGTACATCAAGTTTTGTAACGTTTTGTAGTTTTGTTTTTTTGCTTTTGCACATCGCATAACTGAGTCGAAAGACAAAACATCACTAAAAATTTGGTCGCACGTCAGCAGCGCGACAGCTGCGCGAATGCAGCGCTTCTAACTTTCTATGATAAGACGCATACTTACTCATCATCATCATGTTTTATTTCTTCAATAAAAAGTCTTATCTTAGTAGCAGTAGAGTTCCTTGTGAAAGAGTTAGTCCAGGGAAGTACTGCCACCTTACCTATTTCTGCCGCCAAGCAGTAATGTCAGCATTACACCTTTGTAAGTGATACGATTGTACACATTGTAAGTGATACGCTTAATCATAACATTTGCAGTGCGACTCAGAGCTTTAAACGTCAGTCAGACACAGTAGACAACGAGCCCTATAGCTGCATTAATCAACTTTTAAACCGGAATGGGTTAACGATAATGGCTCTATGATAAGACGCACACTTACTTATCATTACCATTTGTTCAATAAAAAAATAAGGTAAGGCGTATTGCATACGCCATGTTTTGTTTTCTATTAATTAATCAAAAATACAAAAATAGACGAGCCGAAGCGTTTTCATCCGAATTTAAAAAAAAGGAGACAATCACAATATTCGATTGTATTTAAATTTTTATGAAATTGATATTCAATTATTTTTTATGTGAAATTGCTGCACTAGAATTATAAATATAATATTTACAATTCAGAAAGTAGACATAAATGGAGTGACTTCTTTGGGTTCTCCGGTAAAAATGGGTGTCCGCAGGGCTCAACACTTCTTTATTATAACTTTCACATTTCTCATTTATATTAATGATCTGCCATTCTTTGTTAAGAACCCTTGCGAAATAGTATTGTTTGACGACACATCCTTGATTTTTAGAAACAGACAGACATGACGTTAAGTATGAAAATATTAACGATACCCTCTCAAAGCTAGTTCATTGGTTTAACGCTAACAATTTATTGTTCAATGCCAAGAAGACAAAGTGTGTTAAATTTGAATTGCCTAATGTAAAATCGACTAGTCCAATTATAGAAATAAATGGAGAAAAGTTAGACCTTGTTAATAAAGCTGTCTTTGCTGCATACGCAGTCCGTAGAATACGTGAGCTTACCGATATTGCTACTGCTAGATTAGTTTACTTTAGTTACTTTCATAGCATAATGTCCTACGGGATTCTCATGTGGGGTAAAGCGGCAGATATATAAACCACATTTGTGTTGCAAAAACGAGCGATTCGTACTGTTTAGGTTCTCGGATTTTTCTCAGAAAAAAGTTTAAGAAGACTAGTATCATGACTGTGGCATCACAGTACATTTACTTTAAATATTTTGTATACCCGTAAAAATATACATAATTTCATGAAGAAAGATGATATCCATAATATTAACCTTATAACTAAGTCCAAACTCATGGTACCACGGTTTCGTTTAACTAAGGTAGACGATTCTTTTATGGGGAACTGTATACGGTTTTTTGTTTACAATAAGATTCCAGAGAATATATTTAGATTATCATTTCCTAAGTTTAAAACTTACATTAAAAGTATTTTAATTGATAAGTCTTATTACGAAATTGAAGAGTATGTATTAGATAAAGAAGTATGGAAAGACAACCAGAGTCTAGTATATAAGCGTATTCCATAGCATTTAAGTTTAATTGAAAAGAGCCATCCCTAGAGTTTCTTGCTTTTCTTCTCAGGGAGGTCAGCGTAGTGAACGAGCAGTAGCTTGAAAAATGACGTTTTCAAGTGTAAACATTTTACCTATTGAATAAATGATTATTTCATTTGATTTGACTAGTTTGTTATAATATAATTATTATATTATTACTTTTAGCCGTAGCGCCATCTATGAGAAAGCTATGAAAGTATTTCGTCACCCAGTTATATCTAACTAACAGCTGTAAAGATATACCTTTACAGCTACCAGTCCCGGCTAGAGATGTCGCTACTGTTTTTAAATTTTTATTGAATTGATATTCAATTATTTTTTATGTGAAATGACTCCACTAGTTTGTTACTACTTAATTATTACTACAAAGATTAGTTGTAAATAAATAAAAGTTAGTAAATAAATGTGGCAGTTTACAAAAATACTTGCCACAAGTATTCATTACTTAAGCAAGAACTTTGTTATAAAACTGTGCTTGTGCACTAAACAGTTTACTTTCTTTTTTCTTTATTTCTTTTTAATTAACTTTTGCATAACGTTTATGCAGTAGACAAATGACAAAAATCCATATTATGCGAAATAAGTAATTTAAATGATAAATGTGTACTAATGTCTATTTATGAAGAGAAAGTCCTAGAGTTTCTTATTTATCCTTCTCAAGGAAATTACGAATATGATGATTTCAAGCGTTACCTATGAAATAAATATTTGGTTCTCAAGAGTGATAATCTCAGTACAGAGTACTAAAAATATCGACCTCAAAAGTAAATGGAATTACATATAATTACCAAGTTTTATTGAAATCGGTTACCGGAAAGTGCGGAAACCCGAATTCACCCCCTAGTTCGCCACTATATAGGACTTGATACAAGAGTTAATAAAAATCGGTTCAAAGTATATTGAGAGAGAAAAATGCCTTGAATTGGAGAATAGCAAAATCGACCATTAAAATAATTGCTCCTTATAATAAAATTTAGGCGCTATTTATAAAAATGAATCTTCAAGCGTGAACAGTCACCTTTAGAGATGGATGATTTTCTTCAAAATTAATTGAGACTACTATGGAGGTATCCTCTTTCCAACAAAAAAAGAATCATGAAAATCGGTTCACAAATACCGGAGTTATCGCGTAGCATACATATAAAAAAACATACAGTCGAATTGAGAACCTCCTCCTTTTTTGAAGTCAGTTAACAAGTAGTCTACAACTTTGTGAACAATTCAAAAAGCTTCGTTCAATCTAAATTCAAAGTCTCTTGCCAACCGCACGACCTGCAAAAACTTTAACTCTCCACTTTTGAAAGACTTAAAAAGAAAACTGCTTTAATATTGAAATTTAATTTGAAAAAAGCTTTTTCGTGTTTGAACCCAGTTCTTGTTTATGTCAGGTGAAGAAACTCACACAGGAACCATATTCATGGAACGAGCTTATACGTTACTACAAGTCGCAATCACGCTTATATTTAATCCCGGAGCCCAAAAAGGGGTGAGTTATGAGACTTTAACAATGGCGCAGGTGAAAGGTGTTGGTCACTATTTCGCCATGGTAGTTTGGTGGAGAATGGTAGACGACTCGTGGGTTGGTAAATAATTGTGTATATATTTTCTTTGAGCTACTTATTTATACTAATTTGGTACGTATGTCTTACTTTTGCCTGCACTAAGACGTGCCTGAATGTCAGAAGAGAGTTGGACATTCTGGCACGTCTGTGGCTGCTACAAGATTTAAACGTTTATCCGGAGCATACATTAAGATTATTAATTCCTAACTTTAAAACCTACATTACATATTTTAATACATATTTTAATTGTCAAAGTCAAATAATAATTTTTTAATGTTTTTAATTGATTCAGTTTTACTAAATTCCATAGCACTTAAGTTTATTTGAAAAGACCAACTCTAGAGTTTCTTCCTCGTTCTTTTCAAGAAAGTCAGCGCAGTGAACGAGCAGTAGCTTTAAAGAGATGTTTACAAATGTTAGTTAATTTTACTTGAATAAATGATTAATTGACTTTGTGGTTCCTAAATGGCTGGACTTTTTTTATGACACCAAGTAACGGGACGAACAAGTCGTGCGCCTGGTGGCAAGCAATACGCCTGTCCATAACAGTTGCTCTGCAACTCAGAGATTTAAATCATAAAGATCTGAGGGGCCTTGCAACTTCGCCCGTCACTTTCAGACATAAGTTGACAGTGACAGTGTTGCAGTGGTCAATATGGAAATCCCTGAATCGTCTCAGGTCACAAGTTATCCGATGTAAAGAAAATGTGAAATGGAGATATTTCAAATCAATCTTACACAAAACCATTGCGTTTGCGGACTCCCACAGAAAGTATGTCGTATTTGCTCTCATGTCCACTGTGTTCGACCAGCTTCACCCGAGAATACCTGCTAACTAGCTAGCTAGCTGCAACAGATAGGGGCATAGAGGTGGCTGCTTATTGGGCCAAAGAATTATAACACTGGTTTTTTATTGGATTTTGTCATTGACTGAAGAGGTACATAAGTTGACAAGTCTCTAGTGACTGTAATGTTTACACACAAAAACAGATAATGTAAGGTTCTTCCCTAGACGAAGTCTTTCATATGGATCTCCACTGCAACAACTGGACTGATCCTAACGCGTTTTTATTAGTTGCAGGCTAATTTATTTTTGACGATTATTGGTTACGCTTCATTGACATTATATCACGGATCTCATCATGGATCTCAGTCATAAAAGGTTTTAGTTAAGTAGCAGTGAGGCTTCTTATTAAAGATTTCGTCCAGGGATGTACTGTGTACCAAGCAGTAATGTGAGCATTACTGCGTTCCAGTTTTGAACGGTAAGGGTGATGGTAAACCTTTTTTTTTGTGATGGTAAACCTACAGGTACATGGGCACTAAGATCTTGACGGTTTAAAGCTCTGAGCAGTGGCGTAGCGTCGACTTCTTCTTCTTCTTTCCAACCCTAAATTTGTTGCCATCTTTATTTTTCACAATTACGAAAGTACATAGTTCGTTCGGGCAGGCTCGGCTGGATTGTTTTTAAATTCGCCTGCCGTCGCCACCTTTGTGTTGTACAGGATATCGCTTAACTGTATTAATTAAATAAGGTAACCTTGATTTAATGCTGCAACTAGGACAGTCTGCAGCCTACCCAGCACTTCCAACTACTTACAATACAACAATTTAAGCTCACTAAATTGGTCTGCACGACTTGTTGGCATTCGATGGTGGCTTTATTGACTTACACAGGGTAAACTGTTTTTTAAGGTGGGTTTTCTACATTTTAATTTAATATTTTATATGATGACCAAGCGGGCTGAAATAATTATTAAGATTATAGGGTCGCACATAGTCCACAAGCTTAATGATGAAGCTTGCTGACGAAACTCCATAAAACACACATTATTTAACATGGACAAGTAGGGTTAGTCCCTTACATTATATTTAAAATAAAAGGTCCATTAACAATGTAAGGCAGGTCTCCCGCAAGGTGGACAAATGCGATAAGAGCGCACACAGGTCGACATACAATGTCGTGTTATTCATAGGACTAGATAAATAAAGAAACATAGTCACCACGTCTGTAGTGTACGAAAAGAAAAGAAGATTAACAATACAGGGTGTTGGAAAAAAGTACCAGCGTAATTTCTAATGTAATTAATTTACTATAGATCACTGCGTTCCGGTTTTGATGGATAAGGTTGCTGGTGAAGTTACAGGCACATGGGACTTGTCAACTTATGTCTTAGGGTGATGGGCGCCGTGGCAGTGCCCCTCAGATCTTTGCGATTATTAGCTCTGAGTGACACTGCAACTGTTATGGACAGGCGTGTCGCTTACCATTAGGTACAGAACTTGTTTATTCCAACACTTGGTATCATAAAAAAACTGTATTCTAATAGTTCGCTGCTCATATGCTGGATTCATACCCCAGTCATCATCTATAATGTCGATGGGAAAACGTGGTGGTTTTTGTTGTGGTATTTTTATTTTCGCTAAAACGTTGAGATGTATGTGATATTATGATGCAACATTATCATAATCGTTATAACAAGTGCTTTTTTAGATGTGTTATGTCCTCAGTAAGGATGACGGTGTAACCAACTGTAATTTGTCAACGTGTATAAATAACATTTATTTTTTATTGTTCGAATTTCCTTCGTGGACTTTCAAATTTCAAATTCAAATTGTTAAAAATTAACTTTGACAGTAATGCAGAACTAGCGATATCATCGTTTCAATGAACAACGTTACCAGGAAATGATCAATGATTTTTTATTTGAAAACATGATTGGCACTAACTCAGACGACATTATTTGAACAGAATAGTCCTACATTCGAATGTCATTTGTCAAAAACGGCCTAGGTGGCCATTAACCCGAAATAATTTTTAAAAAATATTGCCAAAAAACATTTTTTTATATAACAAAGAAATTTTTCGAAAAAAAAAACCTGCACTCTTAGAAAAACACCCTTTATAAATATAAACATACTTTCTTGGAATAATAATCGAATATATTGTCCTCTACTCACTAACTGTGGATTAAGACTGTCTATAGGACGAGGAGTTCTCAGAGAAATTTTTGATTCGGTGCCCGAAGGATTTCCTTAGCGCTATGAGATGGGGTTCTTCAAAAAGCGACTTAACAAAGCTCTCAAAGGCTATCCACGCAGGTAATCTGGTGTTTCAGGTTTTTTTTAATAATACTAAGTGACGGGACGTACAAGTTGTGCACCTGGTGGTAAGTGACACGGCTGCCATAATAGTTGTAGTGCCACCCAGAGCTTTAAATGACAAATATATGAGGGATACTCCAACTGCGCCCATCACCTTGAGACTTGTCGTCTTGTTGTCAACTTACACAATTCCCATGTTCCTGTAATTTCACGAGCACCCTTCGATACCGGCAGGTATACAGTAATGTTTACATTACTGCTTGGCGGCAGAAATAGGTAAGGTACCAGTACTTCCTTGGACGAACTGACGACCGGATGACGTAACAAGATGCTCATTATGAAATCGCGATGAGTGGAGAAAGGGAAGTGAGGCCTTAGTCCTGCAGTGAGATAGATACTGATAAGTAAAAAATACATTTTTTTTCTTAATTTTCTCGAAAACTATGAGACGCAGAGAAAAATTAAGACGAACACAAAGTGTTTATTTAAGTCTAATCTATCCGAAGCATGCATTACAAACAATTTACACCGAATTATAAACAAGCAATTCTATGTCCAGTTTTCATAGTACCCGTGGTCTGTGGTGTCCCCTGTCGTACAATCTCACCCAGTAGCCAGTTCGGTGTAGCTTTTACTTCGTTTTTATCCTAGGGCGTAGCTGTATTGCCTGTATTTTTATCCAGGTGGATAGTTTTGTCATCCATTTCTCTTGCAAAGTCCGGTAGTAGTGGTAGCAAGATGGCGGCAAGTGTCGCTTATGGGAGCTGCAACTCAAATAATACTCTGGTTTTGCTATTAGACTTTCAGATTGGCCCGACTTTGTGTACCATTCCGTATAATAGAGTGAATATTTTCTAAAGTTCTCCGCGTGCCGTTGATTTTGCTGAAATTCTGTTGAACATCTGTTCAATGGAACACATACATATTTAAGTAGGGTATTTTTAATAGCTGAAAACGCCAAAAGTTTTATTTGATGCCAAGTTATTCATCATAACTTAGTTACTGATGACAACCCCCCGTCTTTGCTCACCTTGTCGTGGTGATCCAGCCTATAGCGACGCTAAGAAGCAAACGGAGGACCCTTCCGCGTGTCCCTCTGGTCAGCAGAGGGCACAGCGGAGCGGCCAGGTGGGTACTCAGATTGAGTATCTGCCCGAGGAGCTGAGACAGATTCGTTGTCGTGAGACATGCCTGCCAGATATGGTGGATACCGGTTCCCCAGGACGGATCTGTCCAACGGAGTTAAGGGGCACATAGTTGCTCCACTAGCAAAAGGCGACTCCTTTTGCTCTGCGCGACGCGTCTGTTTTCGGACGGACCTAGGCCTTAGCCACCGTCGGGCAACCCGTAATCCCACATTGAGCGGTGCTGGGGACTCACCTCACTGAGAGGAGGGCCGCGAGGAAGAAAACCTGTATAAAAATCACCCCAATCCCAAGTTCCGACGCCCGGCGACGGTATGAGTGACTGGAGGGTATCCAGTCTCTAGGGCGTCCCACAGGGAAGTTGAACCTCTTTAAAAAACAAAAGAAAACAAAAAAGCGGCAGTGGTCAGAGGCCTCGGAGGCGTAGCCGTCTTTTTTTGCTATGGCGACTGCGGCGGCATAGCCTTGGATTGCAAGGCTTCCTGTGCCAGCCTGCTTCGCGCTTTGAGCCCCACCACCGCCGACCACGTCTCCTCCCGTACCAGGACGCTAGTGGTAGGCGCGATTGACGGGGCGGCCTCAGTCTCAGCCTGTGTGGCAGCCCTGCTCTTCCTTGGTTTCTTCTTCCTCTTCTTTTTAAGAGAAGAGGAGGAAGTAATCGCCACTGCAGGCGAGAGTGCGGCTGGAACCGACTGTGGCTTTCCGAATTTGGCGTCTATGAGAGCCTCAATACTCTTAAATAGACGCCTCTCCCTGTCGCTTCCGACCAGTTGCGTCTGAGGCGGCTTTGCGACCTTCAACTGGCGAGGGGCTGGCCCGACGGTCCTGCATCGTAACCAACGAAGAGAGACTGGAGAGAGAGAATGCAGAGCTGCGTTCTCAGCTCTCCAACCTCTCAACTATAGTAGAATCTTTGAGGGAAGAGCTTCGCTCCCTTCACCAGCGGGCCGATCCTCAGACCCCAGGATCCTCACCGACACACGGCTGCGGGCCCGCGACGGTCTCAATGCCGGCACCGAGCCGGGGACCGGCGACAACGTTGGCGGCGATTTCAAATTGCGGACCCGCGACGTTGGCTCTGGCGACAAAGCCGAGCCGTAAACCCGCGGCGACCTCGGGTGCGTCACAGATCCGCGGATCGCAGGTGTCGAAGGCCGCAAAGCCGCCTCAGACGCAACTGGTCGGAAGCGGGAGAGGCGTCTATTTAAGAGCACTGAGGCCCTCATAGACGCCAAACTCGGCATTACGTTTCCACAGTGACGAACGCCGCTGACATAGGTTCACGGGGGCTCATCGCTTCACAACTTTGAGTTGTTGAACTGTTCTTTGTGTTGGGAAGGTCCTCATTTTCTACACCAAAGTGCCATTCAGTGGCCCATGCAACCTCAAAACACTCATTTCGAAAATTTACCCGACACAAAATATCAGTGTCACCTTTCGGCAGTTGAACCACATGAAAGCAATTTCACAAATAATTTGTCGACATTTACTAAATTACAACACACTGTGGCATACATATTGAGATTTGTATATAATTGTCAACATCGTAACGACAAAAAAGTAGGTCCATTAATAGCTTCGGAGCTCAATAATGCATTATCAGTTTTGTGTAAACAGGTACAAAGTAACATAATACTGCAAACAATATTCACTTTTAGTTCAGAAACGCTCGTTCCTATCAAAAGATAAACTATTAAAATTAAATCCCTTCATAGACGATTTAGGCATAATGCGTGTTGTAGGGAGGTTATCGAACTCGAATTATGAGTATAACACAAAGCACCCCATCTTACTTCACGCTTCACATCATATCACAAAATTACTAGTACAACACTATCACAAAATTATGTTACACGCAGGACCACAACTACTGCGTCACAAGTTTTGGATTGTTAACGGCCGTAACCTTGTTATGATTACACATAATTGCATAACATGTCTTAGATTCTCAGGTAAATATCTCAAAAATCTCAGGGAATTATATTTCGAAGATTTGTGAATTTCAAGAAGGATATGTAATTAATTTAAGTATGTCTGACAATTTAATATCGGAAATCACATTAGCAACTTTTAATTGTAAGTCAGTATCGAGATCTGTTGACGACGTCAGGGCTCTGTGTAAATTAGCCGACGTGATAGCTCTTGAGGAAACGTGGTTGTTACCAGAGGATGTTGATTACGTTGGAAGTATTGATGGTAACTTTGATTACACGAGCAAGTCGGCTGTGGATACTTCTCTGGGTATACTGAGGGGGAGGCCTCATGGCGGTGTTGCATTAGTGTGGAGAAAGGGTTTATTTACGGCCGTCAATGTAATAGAGTGTAACAGTGCGCGTTTGGCGTCAATCAGTGGCAGAGTTGGGGGTCGCTCGTTGCTAATATTTTCTGTGTACATGCCTAATGATGACGCTATTAACTTACCTGAGTTCACGGAATGCCTAAGTGAAGTAAGTGCTATTATCGAGTCTCAAAGGGCGGATAGTGTTTTTATCCTCGGTGACTTTAATGCTCATCCTGGGTGTCCATTTTATACGGAGATGTGTGAGTTTTGTGTAGAACAAAAATGGCGTTGTGCCGATTTAGAGTGGTTGGGCAGTGGTTCGGGGACGTATACATATGTGAGCGATGCTCATGGATGTAGATGGTGGCTGGATCACTGTCTGGTTACAGAGGTGGCCTGGCTGACAGTTACTGACGTGTATGTAAATTATGATGTTTATTGGTCGGATCATTTACCTCTCATAATTAAAAGTAAATTTCATTCAAACAAATCAAATAATATTAATAGTATTAATGATGGGCAAATTTATAAGAATAAAATTATTTGGGGGGAAAGAAATATTGACCAAATAAAATTATATAATGACATCTGCTGTGAAAAATTAAGGGAAATAGATTATCCTATAGAATTAAGTTCATGTTGTGATGGCTTTTGTAATAATAGTTCGCATAAGATGGTAATTGATAATTTATATACCGAAATTGTTCATACTTTGCAGGCAGCCTCGAAAATGTGTTATGGTACTAGGAAGTGTAAGCGCAAGCAGGTAGTCGGCTGGAACAAACACGTAAAGGAGGTTCATTCACGGGCGAGAGAGTGCTTTAAGCAGTGGCTCTGGTGCGGGAAGCCAGTGACTGGACCTCTTTACGTTAATATGTGTGCCTCTAGAAAACTTTTCAAGGCGAAGCTGAAGTGGTGTCAGGACAACGAGACTCAAATAATAATGGACATTCTAGCTACACACCACAAAGCTAAAGACTTTGGCAGGTTCTGGAGGCACACAAACAAAATGAATCCAGGGACTAGTAACCCAGCTAGTGTGAATGGTCTTTGCTAGCCCGTCCAGATAGCGAATATGTTTGGGGCGCTTTTTAAAGCTGAGAGTCCATTAGGTGAGTCATCGGGGGTGGTCTCGGATGGGGAACGTCATGCCGAGAGGAGGGTTAAATTCAGTTTTATAGAGGTTGACCGTACTATAAAATCAATGACCAGAGGGAAGTCTCCGGGGCATGACGGTCTCAGTATAGAGCATCTCCTTCACGCTGGGACGCACTTGCCTCGAGTCTTGAAAATGCTTTTCAACCTGTGCATTAGTCATTGTCATCTACCTGATAGCCTTATGAAGACCTTGGTTGTGCCTATTATTAAAAATAGAACGGGGGATGCTTCTGATGGATCCAATTATAGGCCTATATCGCTGGCAACAGTGGCGGCTAAAGTGCTAGACGGACTGCTGGACGGTGTGTTATCAAAGCACATAACAACCCAGGATGCACAGTTTGGCTTTAAACCCAATCTGTCAACGGAAAGCGCCATCCTATGCTTTAAACACACTGTCCAGTATTACACTAAAGGGCAAACGCCGGTATTTGCCTGTTTTTTGGATCTGTCGAGGGCATTCGACACTATCTCATATGATATCCTTTGGGACAAGATGCAAGAGTGTACAAGTACCCCGATGGAGGTGATCAACCTGTTCCGGTACTGGTACGGAAATCAGACCAACCAAGTGAGATGGGGAGGTGTGCTCTCAGACAAGTACAGGTTGGAGTGTGGGGTGAGACAGGGGGGGCTCAGCTCGCCTAGGTTATTTAATTTGTATATGGACGAGCTGATCGCCAGGCTCAGCAGCACGGGTGTCGGATGCTCAATAGGTGGTCGGACTGTGAATAATATCAGTTATGCGGACGATATGGTGCTGCTGTGCCCGTCGATCAGTGCGCTTGTAAGGCTGTTGAAAGTTTGTGAGGAGTATGCGGTGGCTCATGGTCTAAGGTACAACACTAATAAAAGTGAGCTCTTAGTGTTTAAGGCAGGAAACAAGGCTCTTACGTCAATTCCCACAGTACACCTGAGTGGTATTCCTCTGAGAAGAGTCACACGTTTTAAGTACCTTGGTCACAGATAGACTCCAGGACGATGTTGATATAGAGAGGGAGCGCAGGGCGTTGGCCGTACGTTGTAATATGTTGTCCCGCAGGTTTGCGCGCTGTGATGGGGATGTCAAAACCACCCTTTTTAAGGCGTTTTGTCAGACCCTTTACACGTGCAGCCTGTGGACAAACTACACTAAGAAGGCGGTCAACGTCTTGCGAGTCCAATATAATAACGGTTTTAGGAGGTTGTTGGGGCTACCGAGCTTTTGTAGCGCAGGTATGTTCCCAGAGGCACATACAGACAGTTACGGTGTAATAGTTCGTAAGAGAACTGCCTCCCTGATGCGTCGCGTGCGTGTTAGTTCCAACAGCCTTATTCGCCTAATTTGGGAGGACCCTGCTTGCGCTTTATGGAAACACTGGGACTCGCTTCACATGGGTTCCAGGGGCTTGGTGTATGATTTAATGTGATAACATGTAAATTTTATGTAATTTTATTATTCAATTTTAGATTTAATTATAATATTTAATTTTCACTCATATATTCTTTTTAATTAATTTCTCAATTTGGAATTTTGATACAGTTTTAATAATTTGTCTTACTAACATAGGCTATAAGCTGTTTGTTACTAACATGATATGGACTATGTCCGAAATAAAAATTTTGAATTTGAAATTGAATTGAATTTGAAAAACTTATCAACCCATTACGGGTAATCTTCCTAAGCAAAGGTTGCATGCAGATTATCCATTTTCAAACACAGCTGTCGACTATGCAGGTCCAGTCCTGATAGCGAACAGAAAGAGTCGCGGCTGCCAGTTAAAGAAATCATATATTATAATTGTAAGTCAATGTATATAGCCGTGTTTGTTTGTTTGGCGGGATGGTGACACTGATATTTTGTTTCGGGTAAATTTTCGAAATGAGTGTTTTGAGATTGCATGGGCCACTGAATGGCATTTAGGTGTAGAAAATGAGGACCTTCCCAACATAAAGAAGAGTTTTTGAGTTGTGAAGCGATGGGCCCCCGTGAACCTATGTCAGCGGCGTTCATCACTGTGGGAACGTAATGCTAAGCTGTGGGATCAGAGCTATAGCGCTATATAGATCAGAGCTATATAGCGCTCCAAAGAGCATCAATCTGGACATAGTTAATTTCTATTTCAGAGGAGCCACTTTACTTTTAACAAGAAGTAAATTTACCTCTACTTCTCCAGTATTTGACAATGATCATAAGATCATTGTCAAATACATATAAATATAAGCATGCTGAATATGCTTTAATAGATGCATCACTAAATGGATGTATTTCTACCTTATTGTAGAAATCACATACAACTCAACGAAGAATTTGAATTTCGCATATGTCATCTAAGTATTTTAAAAAGTTTTTCCACTGTGTTTCCAGCTTAGCTGGTAACTGGGCGTCTTATGAGACATTTTTAGACCACAGTGTTTGTAAAAGGAGTTTAGCCTGTAACATGCAAGGATTGATTAAACCCAAAGGGTCGAACACTTGAGCAATTTGTGACAAGATGGTGCGTTTATTTATGTTGTGTTTATGTGTATCATATTTTGTTAACTAAAACAACAATGTATCTATTTTGCACGCCCATACAAGGCCTAATGTTTTAGCATAATTGTCCTTGTTTAAACTCAAAAGTTTATCCCTATCACTCTCGTGAAATATGTTATTCAAAATGGAAGGTTTATTAGAACGCCATTTGCGTAAATGAAAATGAGCGCTCTCAAGCGCTTGTATAACTCTATTTGCACGTTTGGGCCAGAATCTGTTCGTTTTCACTTCTTGAGATATAATCATCTACACAAAAATCGTGTAATGTAGTCTCCTTTACATCTTTGTCAGTGCTCTCTAGACCCAACTGTACCAGACATCTGGTTGCTAAATACGGTGCCGAAGCTGTCCCGTATGTGACTGTATTTAATTTGTATTGCTTTATTTGTTGACTGGAATCCGACAGCCAGAAAATTTGCTGTAGACTTCGTTGGGTTTCTGTAACATATACATATTTGTCTATACATTTTTTCTATATCTGCTGTTACAACAAATTTATGCTGTCTGAAACGAAATGCTGAGTAAATCATCTTGTACAATTTGGCCAGTGTGTATATCATTGAAAGACTTTCCAGAGCTAGTCACAGCTGAGGCGTCAAATACGGTACGCAATTTTGTTGTGAGACTGACCTTACCCATCACACGATGATGAGGCATAAAATAAGAAATTTCGTTGTTTTGTTTGTCAGTATTCTCAGACATAAGACCTAAGGATAAGTATTCATTAAGAAAATTGGTGTACATTACTTTGAACTCTGGGTTATGTTTGAATTTACGCTCTAATGTGTGAAATCTAATTAGAGCTTGTTCTTTTGATTCACCTAGGCACTCATGGGACACTCTCAATGGTATTGTGACAACAAATTTACCATCTGTGTGGCGTGTTGTTGTTTGTGAAAATGTTTGCTTGCACTAGCTCTCACCTTTAGTGTGGATTTGTTGAGTAGTGGAACCTGATTCTACTTCGAAAAATTTGTCAAGTCTTTGTTCGAGTTCCATATTGTTAATTAGATGGCAGCAGTGAACTATATTATAGGAATGACTTGCATGTCACTTAGGCAATTGTATGGAACCTGAGACAAGCCACCATAGTGTTGTCTCAACTAGGGTTGGTTTGTTTTTGCCTAAGATTATGTGATTATTAGACAGTACCTCCCAGAAGAGGTCTGCTCCTAGTAACATGTGAACTTCAGATGGAACTGAAAAAGATGGGTCAGCAAGGAGGATGTGACGTGGAATATCTATTGCCTCACAATTTATTATAATAGTAGGTATCAACTGGGTGATTTGTGTCACAATAAAATAATTGACATCTGTCGTATAACCGCTGTTTGTACGCAAAAATATAGTGGCGTCACATCTTTTTGTGATCGTTGAGGACTGTTTGCTCAGCCCTTGTACAAATAAAGACGTAGAATAGCTGGGTATTCCTAATTAAGTTTGCATTTTTTCTGTGATAGAACTAGAAGTGCTTCCGTTGTCTAACAGAACGCGAATAATCTTTAACATTGACTATAGCGGTAGAAAGTAGTATATGACTGTGATGTGTGGAGGACAACATGACGCTATCCTGATTCATTGGCTGACCATTTTGTTGTGTTCGTAATATAGTCTGCTCCTGCACCGTTGGCAAAACTACGCAGTCGCTAGGTAGAGAAGTTGACGTGCTGGGCGTTTGATTTGATTTTTCACCAATGTGTAACATGCTCTTGTGACGTTGTGAACAAAATCTACACGAACTTAATTTACAACGTCCTTCGTTGTATCCTGCACGTAAACAATTAGTACACAGGTTTTGCTTTCTCGGTGCGTGTTTCAATTGGTATAGATTTAAATTTAATACAGTGATAAATAGAATGATTATAGTGGCAAACAGGACACTTGTGAGAAACTTGATTTTCTGTATGATTGGCCATGAATGCTTTTGGACGAACGTGTGTGATATCACTGTATCTGCGTGGTTTACATTGTGCCTCTTCCATGGTTTCAAGTAAGTCGGCACGGTTCTTTAAAAAATAATTAAACTCCTTTAAATTTTGAATGTTTTTGATATTGTTGCGTTCGTTTTCTCAGTCACGCATTGCAGCTGGGTCCAGCCCACTTATAACCATGAGAATTATGAGGATGTCCCAATGTTCTGTTGGTGGATTGAGTGTTTTTAAGGCCCTTTACTTTGACTCTCGGGATTACTTTGATCAAAACTTCCTTTTCACATAAAACTACAAATTGCAGAAAACGCAGCTACTTTTAGAAAAAAAAGTTCACACAGTCAAGTTCATTTCTGCGGGTGCGTTTGGCGGGTGATTTCCCTGTATTTTATGTACAAAAAGGTAAGTTTTTAAAAAAATGTGTTGCAAAACTTCATGTCCAGCTCAGTGTGTGTTAGTATCATGATTTTTTTCGATAGAATCAAAAGAGTATTGTACATTTGTGAATTCATAACAACATTTTTTTATTGTTCTAACCTTGAAGCTTCCGTTATGGCGTCGGTTTATTTTATCCGGGGTGTCATTGATAGGGTGCATGGTGTGAGATTGATCAAGTGTCAAAGTCACCCCAGCCGCCAGCAAGAACATTTGCTTAAAAAAAAATAAAAAAAAAAATAAAAAAAAAATTTTATATTATTTGTTTTTCAGAACGATGCCACGAACATAAAATTAAACATATAACTGATAATCTCAGTACAGAGTACTAAAAATACCGACCTCAAAAGTACGTGGAATTACGTCTATTTGCTAAGTTTTATTGAAATATCCTTAAATTCGCCGCTATACAGACTTGACACTGGAGATAATAAAAATCGGTTCTCACTACTCAAAGTATATGGAGAGAAAAACGCCTTGAATTGGAGAAATAGCAAAATCAACCATTAAAATAATTGCTCCTTAGTAAAATTTAGGTGCTATTTATGAAAATGAATCGTCATGCACCCTTAGAGGTGGATGATTTTCTTCAGAACGAAATGGGACCACTAGGGAAGTATCCCCTTTCCACCGAAAAAAGAATCATGAAAATCGGTTCACAAATACCGGAGTTATCGCGTAACATACATACAAAAAAAACATACAGTCGAATTGAGAACCTCCTCCATTTTTGGAGTCATTTAAAAACTAGGTTACCGCGAGTACCAAAATTACTCAGAAGCCAGGTTAGAAGAAGCATTGAGTCAAATCGTGGACGGTAAGCTAACCATCAGAAGAGCATCACAGCTTTATAATATGTCTTATGGAGCTTTGTATTATAAATAACAACAATCTCTAATTAAAACGAAGGTTCTCTCCTAATTGGTAGTTTTATTCGGTCAAATGTGCCCCAAGATATAAAAACAGCTTTTTCCTTGTTGACTAATGTTTTTTTTTTGATTTAGGTTAGTTTCAATATTTATACTATAAAAGGGGGGGTTTCAAAGTAACCCCAAATTAATTATAACTTTAATCACGCTGTTTTTATTTTTTTTTCAAAAATAATTGTAAAATTGTTTGTTCTTTTAACGTTTTAGAGAGAACTGTTAAAACCGATAATTCGACATTTTTTTTAATTTAAAAAAAATCACAGGATAAAAAGTTACAGACGAATTACAGTGAATAGCGACATCTCTAGCCAGGACTGGTAGCTACAAACGGGCCTAAATGGGTCACGAAATACTTCCTAGATTTCTCATAGATGGCGCTACCGCTAAAAAGTAGTTAAAAACCAGATACAAAGATCCGACAACAAACACAGAAAATATCGTGAGGTTCGCGGGTTCGTTTCGTGGCTTACTTAGCATAGCGTCTGGGGGTCTTCTTCTATTTGCCAAGTTTTATTGAAATCGGTCATCGGAAAGTGCGCAAACCCGGATTCATCCCGGCTTCGGTCTACGATCATGTACGTGACTTAACAAAGGAGATAATAAAAATCGGTTCTCACTGCTTAAAGTACATAATATATTGAGAGAAAAACGCCTTGAATTGGAGAATAGCAAAATCAACCTTTAAAATAATTGCACCTTATAATAAATTTAGGCGCTTTTTATAAAAACAAGTCTTCATGCGTGAACAGCCATCCTTAGAGGTGGATGATTTTCTTCAGAATGAAATGGGACCACTATGGAGGTACCCTCTTTCCAACAAAAAAAGAATCATCAAAATTGGCGCACAAATCTCGCGTGACATACATACAAAAAAAAACTAACAGTCGAATTGAAAACCTCCTCCTTTTTTTGAAGCTGGTTAAAAAGGCAGTCGAGTCGTTATAAAACGCCTTAAAAGACTGAGTTTATTTCATCATACAAGGCTATACAGGCTGTTTTGAAATATCTTATTAGTTAGACGTTAGGCGACGAGCCTAAACTTACTAAAGCATCAGTCATACAACCATCAGAAGTACAGTCGATCCAATTACCATCAAATAAGTAATACTCGACCTAATTACAACACAATCTCAAGTATGAAGCTTCATTCGCATCATGCGTTTAATAACTTAGACGAAAATTACTTACTTATTTGACGATAGTTACATAATAGAGCCTCAGAGACAGTTAAATCAAACGAGGCTTATACACCTCAAGAAACTTATAAACTGATATTAGTTGGTTAAAGGTAAATACCAAAACAGAACTTCGGTGGAATTTAATTAGTTCAACGTGCTATATTCAACAACTATCCGTACCCTTTTAGGGGAAAACTGCAGCAACTATGAACATTATCCCTCTTTAAATACGGTTGCTAAGCAACTTCAAATAAGGACCACTATCTTTACCCTTGTATGCTACATACGGTACGTAAGTTTGCATTTAAAAAAAAATATCGTCCATTTTCATGGTTATTTCACTGATGACTGATGAAAGTTGGTATGTTAAACTGCATTGCCTAATTTTTTATACTTGTATACTTAATGGATTTTCAGTTCTAGGTTCTGGTTCAGACATAACTGTAGTGGACGTTAACGGATTTAAAGAAACTGTCTTATAATTTGATAATAAATGTTACAATGTAATCATTTCATTGCCTTAACTCCTTATTGAGGTTTTGAAGGGTAAGGGTGCTGGTGAAATTACAGGCACACTTGTCAACTTATGTATCTGGGTGACAGGCGCAGTGGCAGTGCCCCTCAGATCTGCGATTTAAAGCTCTGAGTGGCACAGCAACTGTTATGGACCGGCGTGTCGCTTACCTTCAGGCGCACGACTTCGTTCGTCCCGTCACTTGATATTATAAAAAAAAACGATCACGATAAATGCGTGTGTTTTCGTAACAACAAAAGATAGCAAGTAATATAATGTCTAGTTCAAATATACGCACAGAGTCTCTAGTTACTGTTATTCACGGGTCGTAATCGTAAAAAGGAAATGTTATAGGCATTTTAGTACTTCCAAAATTGAACCCAAAATACATGCTAATGAGATGGAATTTACAAAGTGATTCATGTTCAGTTATCGTTACGTGACTTTGTTCATTTTACCTTATAATATGTATACTGTTTGTTATTTATACTTCGTTTCGAAAAAGACAATGAAAATATAATAATTGAATATCATAGTAGTAAAATATCGTGATAATAAACTCAATATTTCAATTTTAAAGCGACATCTCTAGTCAGCTGCTGGTAGCTGTAAAGGTACCTGTCTGAGTGACGGAAAGCTTTCATAGATTTCTCATAGATGGCGCTACGAAAAAAGTCGTTAACAACCCAAAAACCAAGATGCTGCAACAAAAACATAGAAAAATTCTTACCACGGTTCTCACGGAAGAAGCGTCCCCACGTACGAGATCGAACATTAAGAAAAATTCCTTGTATCCGGCCGAATTCGAACCGACGTCTCCTAGCAAACCGTGTCAGACTCTATGTCAACTAAGCCACGGAACGAACCTCACGAATTATTCTATGTGCTTGTGGTCGGATCTTTGTATTTGGCTTTCAACGACTTTTTTAGCCGTAACGCCATCTAAGAAAAATATATGAAAATATTTCGTCACCCAGTTAGGTAACTTTACAGCTACCAACCCTGACTAGATACGTCGCTATTAATTGTAATTAATTTTGTATTGAAATGATATTCAATTATTTTTTTGTGAATCGAAGGAGTTTTTTCTAAGTGTTATATTACAGCATTACTGTGTTCCGGTTGTGAAGGGTAAGGGTGCTGGTGAAATTACAGGCTTAAATTACTTATGCCTCAGGGCGCAGTGGCAGTGTCCCTCGGATCTTTGCGATTTAAAGCTCTGAGTAGCACTGCAACTGTTATGTACAGGCGTGTAGCTTACCAACAGGCGCACAACTTGTTCGTCCCGTCACTATATATAATCACTAATATAATGTCATATAAAAAAATATATAACAAACTTGTGGAGTAATTTCACAAAAAATATCAGAATATCAATTTCAGAACAATCAGAATAAAAATTTAATATTTTTTTTAGGCTAGGTTTATATATGTTACCGGAAATGTATGTAATCCGTCATTGTATACAATTCCTAGGAAATGTATGTAATTCCTAAAATCGCACGGAAATGTGTAAAATAAATTATATTAGACACATTTCCTAGGAAATCTATACATTTCCTAAATAGCAATCGGAAATGTAAAACATTTGAGATTTCAATGGGTACGCGGGGATAGCGGGGCGAGGGAAGGGTATTGCTTCGTCTGATCAGGCGTTCGCGCTAGTGCCGCGTAAACTGTCAGTGCGTACGCGCGTCGCAGTCCCTCTGGGCAGAAACG
>NW_020654972.1:10574759-10575345 GCF_003589595.1 Hyposmocoma kahamanoa | reverse complement strand
AGGTTAAGTTAGGTTTTTTTATACAAACGCGGAAGTCCCTCTGGGCAATGAGTGCTTTAATAAAAAGTATTATTTTAACAACGTGTTTTATTACAGAAAGCATTATTTTTATACATTTCCTAATACGATATTGGAATTATATACAATTCCTAGGAATTGTACACATTTTCTAGGACATTTATGTAACAAATAGTTTTTGAAACAATATTTTATACATTTCCTAGATAGCTTCGGAATTGTATACATTTCCTAGGATTTGTATACAATTCCTTGATTTCATACATTTCCGGTAACATATATATATTCTATTACGTTTCATTTGCAGCTTCCACACTAATCTGGATTAAATAGGTCTAGGTCGTTTTGTGTATATCCAATTTTCCTGTCATCCAACGAAATCCGAGGTCCAAGATTCCCCTTTATGCATGAATAATGAAACCTCAAAAATGTTAGTTCCTTTCTCATATCTGGAAATATCCGGATATATTTGAAAAATGTCGGACTTTACTGAGCTTCTAATCAGTGAAGATTTCTCGACGGGATGCCACAGGAATGCACTTTTACTGTGACCAGTTTACTATGAATT
>NW_020654972.1:10548047-10574749 GCF_003589595.1 Hyposmocoma kahamanoa | reverse complement strand
TTTTTTTTTTTATATTTATCTCTCTGTATGTGTCTTCCTAAAAACATTAAATATTTATTAACAGTGCATAAACTTACGCATATCTAAGTAGTATGAAATCATGGTAGCCTATTGGAATTTACCTATATGCGAAATTTGAGCTTTTCGGTGAAGAAAAACAACGTGAGGAAAGTTGCACACTTCTGTAAAGCAATTTAATTATGTGTGTGTGAAGTTTCCAATCCGGATTAGGCCCGCGTGGGAACTACAGCCCGAGCCATCTCATTGTGATAGGAGGCCTGTGCACAGCAGTAATATCAAGTGATGAGATGAATAAGTCGTGCGCCTGATGGTAAGCTACACGCCTGTCCATAACAGTTGCAGTGCCAGTCAGAGCTTTAAATCGTAAAGATCTGAGGGGCACTGTCACTGCGCCCGTCACCCTGAGACATAAGTTGACAAGTCCTATGTGCCTGTAATTTCACCAGCACCCTTACCCTTCAAAACCGGAACACAGTAATGCTGACGTTACTGCTTGGCGGCAGGAATAGGTGGATAGATATGTAGATGGAAGCGTGGGTAGAGGTAGACCTAAGCGTACATATCTTAATCAGATTAGAGATGTCCTTAAAAAAATCCGATTTAAAAGTACCTAGAGAATACGGGCATATATGAAGAGATTGATGGGAGTGGAGAAGGTTAAAGTTTGTCAGGAGCGTAGCAGGAGGTCCATAGTCTCTGTCTACTCCAGTGGGAGTGCTAATATGCCGCTGCTTTTCAAGCGACCCAACCCAAAATTGTTTCTTTTTTTTTGTTATATTTATTACTGAGAGTTCAAAAAGTGATAAATTTTATTGTGATAGAGTTCCAAGGTTTTCCTTGGTTGGAATAATCACATGAACATATTGGGATGGTCCACGATTCATTAAATTTGGGCAGCAGCCGTTTCTCAGTTTTTTTTTTATGAACCAGATCTTGTCGATGTATAAAAGGCTTTTGAGATAGGCCATTATTTTAGAAAACCATCGATGTGTCTTGTACCTTGCTTACAGAGGACATATTTAATGATTTGTCGAATGAAGGAACACAGTTATAAGGAAACCTTGTGTTTTAAAGTTAAATGTACAAACTTATTGAACCAAAATAAATGTCGAATATCTGAATGAAGACTGTCGGTATGGCACGGCGCATGGAAAAGAAAGCGGGGCTTTTTTTTGAGACTGACACTTTGCGGTTAGTCATTAATAGTCTTGACTGCGCCACCGGATGAATGGGTGAACCGAAGGCCTGAGCGGGGCCTGAAGGGGCTCGCCTATATATGCTCGTTCGCGGGATACAGGCCAGCCCACTCTAATACGAATGTATGTGTAAAAAAAGACTGTTTTTGTTTAGGACACTCTTACGATACCTTAACGGTATATCTTTTTAGGACACAGGAGAAAAACGCACAGAATAATGAGACATTGTTAATCTTAACCGTGATCGGCGAAAAATATAGACTTTCGAGTGGAAACCAAGACTTGTAATTGGTTTTATTTCCTTAACGATCCCTTACTGGGTGAACCCGGTGAAGGTCACGACTAGAGACCGTCGGTTGCAGGTGACACAGAAGTTCGTAATAATATTCTAGAAGTAAAACTCATGAAGATGAATTTATTTCATTATAACTAAATACAAGTTAAACAAATGTAAACGAAGCAATGAAAATTTTACTTCAGGAGGAAGAACATTCCACATCTTGCAGGTTCGAGGAAGGAACAAAAGAGATGCGTGGCTTTAAAATGCTAAGCGTCAATCTTAGAATACTAAAAGTGTATTTGTATTCTAGACATGTTGTTTGTGTAGACTTTCTTTGTAAAATATATAAGTTCTGTTAATAAATATTTATAAGATAACTTCTAGCAAACCTTCTGTATCATCATGTGTTATTTCTGAAGCCAGGATTTTTCAATTATATTTATGGCGAGATGATTAAAAGTCGAATTTAATTTAAAATAAAAGAAAGAAATCCACCAGTGTGTGCCGGAATAGATCTTTTCGACTGCGTAGTCGCTAGTGGAACGGGTTCAAATCCGACACACACCGCTGCATTCCAGCTGACTCTGCGGTACGCAGGAGGTTTCCTCATTGTGTGTGATATAAGGCAAAAGATCCTCTTCCGTGCTTTTCTCTGCCGTACACCGGTTTACGCATGTTTAGGCTATGGTTCCAATGTGTGTTGGGGACAAGTGCTCCAAAGGATGTGAACCTTTTTCGATTTGCAGGTTCCATCATCATTTTCCAACGGTTTGACCTGTGGGCGCTGGATGCGGGGTCCTGAGTTCGATTACCGGTAGGATCAATTTGGAAATGACCTTTTCTAAATAATTGTCTCTGTGCTAGGTGTTCTGAGAAATGCCCCAAAGTGAATTCCGTTGCTCTCGTACTAATAGTACAGGGATTTCTCTAGTTGGAGACCAGGCTATGGACGTGGGTGTCTGGCACATTGTTATAAATAAAAGTTACAAGGGTTTGAAGTTCAACAGAAATGCGATGGTCCACCATACCACCAGTTATTAATAAAACATTGAACCCATTTGACTTGTTCATAAAAGAAGTATCGTAATTAATATTATAAACCAAACCAGCAAACTTTAAAGACGACTACGTATTTTCACAGTTCAACATAAACTGCATAGATTTCAAGACTTGAACCCGTTGGATATGATCCTTCTTTATTACAAGACATGAAATATTCCTTCAAACACCCAATATGAGAGGTTATAATGCAATATCTATCCCACAGACCAAACAATTAATCCTATCAAGAGTCTTAGAAGACTGTTGGCCCACTGTATGTCTGTGTGGTTGCTCTACCATAGATAAGAATTGCGAAAGAGAGAACCAATAACGTGAGCATTACTGCGTTCCGGTTTTGAATGGTGTGCTGGTAAAATTACAGGTACATGGGACTTGTCAATTTAAGTCTCAGGGTGACGGGCGCAGTGGCAGTGCCCTTTGAGTTACACTGCAACTGTTATGGACAGGCGTATCACTTACCATTCGGCCTTCGACTTGTTCATACCGTAAAAAAACAGTAAAATCAGTACCCTACACTTAACCTCCAAATTACTGTTATCTATTAGCAAAACTACATGTTTACATATTTTCTAAACAAGTTTCATTATAGTAATACGCAGTACCACGTACGATCATAATTCTGATATTTAATTTTATAGTAAATACCGTTACTGTTCATGAACGGGTTAACAACTCAGCTGAAGTGTTGGTTCTATAAAGTACCTAGACGTGAATTGGTGACACTATAAAATACCATAAAATTTAGAAAATTTAGGTAATTTAATTTGAAAATTTTGCATACAAACACCAAAGACTAAAATTAAATTCCAAATTCCGAAATAAGCACGCAGAAAACACGACGTATCCTTAAATATTACAGATTCCCCGGTCGCTCCTAAAGGTAACTTACCCCGCAAATATGTAAAACTTTGCGGATGTTAAGCTGTAGGCACACTATACTTAGTATTATGGATGTGAGTGTTAAGAACTTCCACACTTATAATTGATACAAAGATCGAACAAACTTAATTAAAAAATCCTTCCATCCGTCTGGACTCGAATCATCGATATTATCGCCTGTTTCGGGTCGAGCCGGATCAATTTGTATCAATTATACTGTATAACTGCCATCGCGGACGAGCGATTACCATGCCCGTCGGCCAAAGATTCCCGGGCCGGGAGAAATATTTGTATGGCCTACATTTATTAAATATAGGTCTTCCTTTTATTTAAGATGCTATGTTATTTAGAATATAACACAAATACAGATTAAACATAAATAAAAGCAAAAACATAACATGATTGTCATGATTCAGTATAAATGTCAAAGTTTCCTAAGGCGCTGGTTTTCAGTCAGAGCCAACGAGAGGGATTAAGTTATTTGAAAGCAAAAATATAACAACTTGCGTAAAGTTGTACATTGATAATACACGTAATAAAGTGTAAATAATGCATCTAAAGTAACCTATTTGATATGTAAGTGCATGAGCGAGTGTGAATATAATTACAGCTGTAGGCACCTACACAAATTATTAATTCTAACAAAATTTACTAATTGTGATCGCAAAGAGGTTTTAATGTTGTGTAATGTATTTAGTATAATATAATTACACACATAATGTGAATAGATTAGTAACAACAAAATTCGATTCTAGATAGACTACGTAAAAGAATAAAAACACACTACACAGATTTTTGAAGCGTAGGTGTTGCCGGTACGTGCTTTGGATTTGGGTTTCCGTGTCTCGTTGCGTATAGATGGTGGAGTATTATTCCTGCAGCTGGAATATTATTTAGAAGAAAACAATTCGTATGATTGAGTCTTTCGATAAGTATAGTAAAATTACAGGTGTTTTTTTTTTTCACATTTGGCGGATTCGATTCCCGGTTCAGACAGGCGATTATTTAAAAATTTTGATTGAAGATCGACTTGCTTTTCAAATCAAAATTAAGTCTTCATTCAGTGAAATTAGCTATCTATGGCATTGAAGGTACTTTCCCTCCGTGTGGCATAGCTGTGGGATACCCTATACATGCATGCCAACTATAGTAGATGAATAAGTTGGGTTTATTTAAAATAAGAACAAAATGTAATTGCTGAAATAAAATCTGAAAAATTCTGATTTCAAGGTACTGCTGTTCAAATAACCATAAACACAAGCCTGTAGGCGCACTCGCTCTTCTAGCACGGTAAGGCGCGACTTGCGCGAGCGCAACATAGAAGCGCGAGATATTACTATTGGTTAGACTTTGCTACTATTGTCCGCGAGTCGGTATGCGAGTCCGGGTTGTTGCTGATGAAAGGTCTTTACATATCCGCTGTTGCTGATTTTATGCATTTAAAAAAAACGTGAAAAATGTACTTACATCCTTACTGGATCTATTTATATGAAAAAGCTTTCTATTTTCTTTGGTATTGTAATAAAATATTATTTCAACGATTTTCTGACATTTATTACCAAATTAATCAATCTGCATGAAAACAACCAATCTAAGTAATTAATAGAATCAGGCGTTACTTTGCGGAAGTACATGTTAAAAAAAATTGCTTGTGTTGAATATTTTTTTTTAGAACAGATGGCAATAATTAAGTACAACAACAGGGGTGTATAATAAATGAACAATTGAATTTTGCATCATCACCTTCATTTTTGAGTTTCAACAGTGGTAACACTGGGGTAGCAGGGTATAAATATACCAACCGTTTTACACGAGCTCATTCTTCGGCCGAGTGTCGAGCAATCAACAACCCCTGAGGATGCCTCGTGGACAGGCGGTTTGTGACTGTAGTTACGCTTCTGTTATATATTCGGAGGTATACAAGCAATTTTGCACGATTTTACCTTCACTGGGTTTGCGGAGTAGCAAATTAATTTACTCACATTTTTATTAACAATCAATCTGCCTAGCTTAATTGTTCTGGAATTTTATAAAAGTTATGTTGTAAAAACAACAGCTGAGCTGCATTTTCGGCTTTCAGTCTCTTTCTGGAAGGTTTGTAAATTATTCCAGCGGGTCTTTTAGGTCATGTCACGACTCGAATATCCGCAATTAATATCTGCATCGATGAATGCAGATGCAGAAACTTATGCAGATTATCTGCGGACGCGCATACGGATGCTGATGTTCGCAACAACCCTAATGCGAGTACAGCAGTATTTCGCCCATTATGTCGCTCTCGCGCAAGTCGCGTGCTGTCGTGCTAGTCCTACTAAGCCGTGCAACGCGAGTGCCGCGCAGGATAATGTGAATGTGTGAGTCCGTACACGCCTCACGGCGATCGTGCACACATACAAGCAGCGCTATTAAGTTCGTATGGATTTACATTACTTGTTTTATTATACTATGGTAATGACAACTGTCAATAAGTATGGAAATTGTATGTAAGTTGCGCTCAATGCATGGAGATCGTTAAACACACCTGACATTTTATATGTCTCAATTTTATAATTTATTCAGACTAACAACGATATTTCAACCATCATTCCTCATACCGCAGACTGATGGAACCGCCGTAAATGACGAAACTACGAGTAATATAACTCTTTTATGACGGTACCTCCATAAAAACATCGCCATACTAAATATTGTTTAAAAATATTAAAACCACTAACAAAAGAGCATAAAATATTTTCATAATACACCGTGCATTGTTTTAAACATTCCTTGTTAAGTAAACGAACAAGACAGAGATCTTAAAGAAAATATGTTTTAAAAAAGTCGTGACTCGTGGTAAAGCAATGAAGGGAAGCTTATGTTGAATTTTTAGCTGAGCCATAGTCTGCTGGAATTTCCAGGGATAACAGCGACTTGGTAACGAGGTGCAGAACTTTGACCAACGATGCATATGATTATGCCAATTCTAGGCATGATGATAAAAAATAAATCACACTTTATATAAATCTGATTTATGTCAATTAGATTTATCAATGGAACATGTAAAAACAAATTTTCGCGATTTACATGCGAAAAAAAAGTTTTATGTCATTTAGTTTGGTATGAACAGTAGAACAGCTTTAATGACACAAGAGTAAGAATAGGAAATGGTGTTGAAAAAACGTCTGACAAAATACTGAAGAATAAACTCACAAGCACAGGCATGTAGGCAGGCAGGAGTTTTGTAGCAGTAGAGCTCCTTGTAAAAGAGTTTATCCAAGGAAGTACTAGCACTATACTTATTTCTGTCGCCAAGGGTAAGGGTGAAATTACAAGCACACGGGACTTGTCAACTTATGTCTCAGGATGACAGTAGCAGTGGTAGTGCCCCTCAGATATTTGGGATTTGAAGCTCTGAGTGACCCTGCAACTAATTGCTTACCACCTGATGCAAGACTTATTCGTCCCGGCACTTGGTATTATAAAAAAGGCAATATACTCTTTAATAAAAAAAACACAACAACAACTTGTCGAGAGCAATTTAATGAGCCCAAACCATTGACTTACAATTATATAGACGTCGGGTCCGCGCTAAAAAGTGTCCGAACTTATAGGGCGTTAAAATCGTATACAGAGCGTCATTCACGCTTTAGTCTTCGTTTGTTCGACTGACAGCGAAGCAAGCAAAATTAGACAGTACTGCGATGACATTACAATTTAAATTCAACGTTTTAGCTTTTTCATATTCCTTTACATGTCACTACGTTTAAATAGGTTGACTTGGGAAATTTTTTTCGTGGTTTTTGTATTAGACCCGTCGTCCATTTATTTGAAAGTCAATAGCCCAAGCACGATATTTGTTGTACTTAATTTTATTTATTCTGTATAACTTACACTGACAGTGCTTACTAATTAAATAAAGTGTCATAGTCATAATAAGGATTGAGTCAATTACCGCCAAATGTAATGTACGGAATTTGAACCACTGACCTTTGAGTGGCAACCGTCTCTAAATAGACCAAAGGATATTAGAAATTTTGATTCAGTGTTACCATGAACCAATAACTCAAGAGGATTGCTAATCGAAATACAAGACAGCGTATATAGTTGGGTATTTAGTACCTATTCGTATACCAGATGTCGCGACCAAACAGCTATTTTTGTAATAAATTTGTTTTACATTGAAGAGCTACAATTTATCAAAGCTACCAACTCTAATTTCTACTGATAACAAAGAAATCAACTGGATGGTGCGTATTGTACAGATTTTTATGGATACTGCCGGCTATTCTTTTATTTTGTTTGGGACTAGCGCCATCTACCCATATTAGGAAGTGTTAATTTATAAATTTCGTTTGTAACACATAACGCCATAATGCCATTTATCGACAAGGATATTTATCTTCAGAAAATAATTTTACCTCATTATCTATATTTGAATAGTGTTACGAGGAAAAGAAACTGACTTCTTATATTCCATATTAATAAGGAATTAATTGATATCCACGGCTATTTATACAATATCAATTTCATTCTTTGCCTGTTCTATTCTATATATGTTATAAAATGCCTTTTAAACTTTTTGCTGCATGGTCGGTGTATAATTTGTGGTTTTTTATACGAATTTTAACTGGAATTTCTGTAGTATATATATAATATTCTATAATTGCGGTGAGTGGGGTGGTTTCTTAATTATATATTTAATTAGAAACTGCATACTGCGGTTTCTACAGCGACAAATGTGTTTGACTTGTACTTACATTATATATAGTGTGATGCCTGAAAACCAGCAAATTGCTGAGGCTGTTACCTTTTCTTCAACACTGACTTAGATTTAAGCCACTATTTTAAGTTTTTATGTATCGTTGTAGTGTTGAAGAATAGTCTTTTTATTTTATTTTTAATTTTGTTATAAACTACTTCTAGGTTATTGATCAGCACCGTCTAGACATAAGACGAAATTTTGAACTTTTTCAGAGTTACGATTTGTAGTATGAAGATTACCAGTTCTCTTAACTTATTGGTCCATGGTGTTAGTTAATACGTTAATATCATTAGTCTTATTATGTAGTCGATTCTGGTAACTGTATTAGATCAAGGTTACTTTATAATTGTAATGTCTTTGGATTTCCACCGTAAACTAAATTTCAAATCGATCGGATAAGTGAAAGTAAAATAAATATTCATTTAATGACATGTAGATTCGAATCCAGTCTTCGAGAATTTGATGTATACCATGAGCTTTCCGGTAAAGAAAAACGTAGCGATGTAACCTGCGAGTCGAAGATCCAAGTCGCAATCCTCGAAAAACAAGAGAATTTGAAGTTTTCAACCCGAATTGGACCATTGTGGTGGACTATGACATAAACCCTCGCCTTAGAGGAGACCTGTACTCACCAGTGGTATGTATAAGTGGGTTGATAATGATGACGTTATGACACAGATCTCTAAGCTAACTGAGAAAAGAGCTGATAAGTTTTAAACAGGTGAACAGAATAGGATGGAATCCCATCTCGATGAAATTAGCTTTCAAATAAAAAAAACGGCTTTGAGATCAGTCCTGCCATTTGAGAGCTACGATATAACAGATAAAAAGGTTTCATATTCCCCTATATTCGGGTTAAAAACAAGTGTCACTATTTAATATATAAAATGGAATGCCATAGATTCACCAAAGTTTTGTTTCTTGTGTCTCAGAATCGAAATGCAAAGCGTAAGTTTCATTTGATATTGTTTCCCCCACGATGCTAGTGAGAGCAAACCCTAAGGGTCCTTATTGCCTCAAAACCCAATATAGTGTGCAATATCTTTTGCTAGGCTAAGCGTGAGTAAGCCTTGAATAATGAAGTGTTTATTAAAGAACTGATATCCCAGCTTATCTTAGATTTGTATCGTGTATGTTATATATGTCACCATTAGACTGTCGTTCAACTGATGTGGATTAGAAACTACATACCTTTTTATAGAAACACTTTCCTGTGTCTGTCAAACACAGTGTTTGAATTATAAGATTACTATTTGATTTAGTCGGCCTGTCTTACGTTGTCCTACAGTCTTGGTATAATAATGGTCGAACGCTTTTCTCAAATTCGCACTGTTTATAGAGAAAGGGCACACAATCAATTTATGTAACCATCTTTTTTTAATAAAATTTTTTTTAAAAACATTAAAAGTCGTTATTCTGAGTAACCTACTTTAAACCAAGAATATCCTCTATATGCCGAATTTACTACACTTCAATTATAGTTCTATAGACAACACTAGATAACAAAAAAGTATCTCACACCTTCACAACTTAAAACTTTATGTATAAAAATTAAACATAAGTTTTACTTTCCGGATGAAAATCTTAAGATTTTATCTGCGTTTTAAAGTTGCTTACTTGGTTATCGGTTGATATTTGCTAATTTGTTTTTCATCATACTTAAATACACCTTCTTACTATAAGCGTTTGACAACATTCACTCACACGTTTTTTGATGTAAAGAGGTTAACCTTGTGATACTCTTTATTATATTTAAAGTGTTAGAGTTACTACACTGGTTATGCTTTTATTAAATTCAAAAAATACAATAGTAATATTAACATTCCTAAAATTATACAGTTTAAGTTTTTTGGTTATAATTCAGTCAATAATGCCGATAAAGTTACACGGATGGACGGAGGTTACTTAAATAATGAAGTAAAGTAATTTACTTCATTATTTAAGTCATTTTTCTACGGAGTTTTCTAATTCTCGACCACTGGTCTATAAATATCGAGCGCAGCCCTGTTTTATCAAATGTTGTCTCATAAATGTCAAACTGTGTGTTCAAATATTTTCGAACAGTCCTTTATGAGAAAACAGAGAAATATACGTTTAGATATCACATTCATGTTGACTGTTTAATCTCTACATAATACATAGTTCAAACGTTTAAACGTTTGCTTATATTATGAAAGGATTAACTAAAGCGTTGCGTTCGTAAATGCAAGGGAGGAGCCCGTAAATTACGAAACCCACGTTCTGCCTCTTGACCTACTGACCCGTTAAAATTCATAAGATCCAAATGGTGTCAGCGTTTAAGACAAAGGATTCACTTTATTAAACTTAAGTGTACATCCTTTTCCTCATCAGGGTTTTAATAACCCATTGCTCTACAAAGAAAGGAAGTCTTTGCATTAGAAATCACAGAAAACGTTCAATTCGTAGTACAAGTTCAAGTTATGGTGTGAATAATCAAAAACGAAATAAATAGCGAATAAAAAAAAAAGTTTGGCCCTAGTAGGACACCCTGTAGGAGCCTCTATATAATAGCAATAATAATAATATTGCACTTTCACAATAACTGAACAATTTTACATTTATTTCTCTCGTGAGTTTGGGTGTAATTTGTGGCTGTCTATGTGTGTGTCCATGGCACCTGCGACACAGGGTTTCCCTAGTGCGGGGCTATGTTGAGTGTGTGCGTTATTTATTTATTTATTTATTTATTTAATTAAACTAACCAAGAAAACAAAATTAGAAATCATTTACCAAAATGTCCATGTGTTCCAGAATGTGCCACCCTCGATCAGATGTGAGATAAATAACTCAAATGTTACCCGAAGCGATGTCCCCGCAAGCCATTAAGAATAATGAATTTAGTTGGATAAGGAATTTAGTTGTGGTTTCGAAGTCCCTGATCGTAGTGGAAAGTCACTCCTCTGTTTACTCAAGATTAATAATATTACTTTTAGTTTTATATGCAGCTTGTAGTGACACAATTTCAGTGATTATTTAAAGCAATTTTTAAATCTCGTTAGGTTACGTCCAACAATTGTAACCTGTTAAGTTCTATTACATTATTTATTGTGTTGTACCATCCACTTCGCGAGTTTGGCGAACCGGCTGCGCGGTTGTATTATTGTAGGCGTGGTAACGGGGCGGGCGCCGCGCGGCGGCCGCTCGAACGCTTTCTCCTCGTATAACTGGGCGCTAAGTCTCTTGTACAAGAGTAATAGTAATTGAATGGTTCACACTGCCTTACGCGTCTTTCAATTCGGAACTCAGTAGTATTGATTAGCGATTTATACGTAGTGGCACCTACCCACTCAGGTTCCGCACCAATAAAAACATAGCCAAGCGTAAGCGCCCAGTTATACGAGAAGAAAGTTTTCGCCCGGCCATCGCGCTTTAACCGCCCAGTTACCACGCCTTCATGTCCATTAAAGGCGAATCTGAATTCTATTTAATAGGCAACAACATTTAAGTTTAAAACGTAAAAGCTAAAGCTAAATAAATAGAACGTATTTTGCGGACTCCCTCGGCAACTGCGCGGCGTCCGCGCGGGTTGAGCTCGATCAAATTCGGGCGCATTGTTTGCTTTACAATGTTCTTTATTTTTCTTGTTTGAAAGTTCTGCACAATAGCGCATGCAAAATTTTACAATTCTACTTAACATTTGGACTTCGTCACAATCTGTAACATTGCATTTTTATACATGTTTCAAATTTCATAGGTATCGGTTGAAGAGCAGCTGTTGAGAAACTCCGTCGACTGGATATTTGAATGGATACCGAGAAATTTTCACTCGCTGCGCTTGATTAGTAATTTTGATTAATTTTTAATTTTCACTCGTGTGACACTAAATATGAATGCAAAATTGTGTAAGTGAAACAATTACTTTTAAAAATTCTACTGTAAGTTCTCTACTTCTACAATAACGAAACTTGAAATACACTGTATTAGCAAGAGCAACGCTTAAAGATAGAAGAACTTATTTCTAGTATTACAAATATTATTTTTGAAGAAACGTAAATTACTTTATTAAATTTGAAATTGAATACCTTTTCAGTGAGGAGATAGAGGTCGGTCCCATTGAGACCGAGGTGCAATTCATATCACTGCACAATGCTTAGCGTTCACAATATTATTCAGATTGCGGTTGAATTTGTAGCTACGAGTCCATTGCTGCTTAATATTGTGAGCACTGCTATTGCGCCCGTCTTTCACCCTGATACATAAGTTGATAAGTACCATGTGCTTGCAATTTCATCAAAATTATTGTTATTGAGCTACAAAAAAAAAAATTTGTAAAAAACAACTTGTTTTAATGAATATGGCAAATTAAGTCAACTGTCAACTTTAAATAAAAATTACTTCATTTTTAAGTTTAAAACCTTTTTAGTTTAAAACTTAAAATTAGTAAGTGGACAGCATACAGTGGAAAACTTATTGCGACCACTACAAAACACTCCACACAATACTTCTCCCATAGATTACAAAGACCTTCGTTACACTGGTTACTGTAGTTCAGAATTTCCATTATAATTTAAAACAATCTAGTCTAGAGCGGATAAAGTCACAGTGCTAACGCAACACAACAGAATTCTTTAAGCTAGCAATGTACGGCGTTTATTGTAAAAACAGTCGTCAAAGAAATGAAAGGCAGAGGCGACAATTGGAGTTCAAGAAGCCGACACAAAGGCATTCCCGCAAAATAAACTGGAAGTTGAATTGCCTCCAGAACGGCTGGCAAAGATGAATAAATACCAATATAAAAGATTAAATGCAAAAAAATCAAAATAAATAATTTTGTTTATTCATTTTTCTTAGGAATGTCAACTTTATTACTACTTGGTAAACATAAACCGATTTGCATAGTAGAAAGCCAATAATGGTCATTAAAAAAAGAGAACGGAACGTATTCATTGGTGGATTCCGGATTTCAGCTTCGGTATTTTTTATTTGGTAAATGTACTTTCCAAATTGATTGTCGTCTGAATGTTCTAGGTAGTGCCCCAGTCTGAGTGCTTTGGTACTCATAGCACAGGGCGTTCCCTAGTTTAAGACCGGGTGATTGGTGTGGTAGCGTGGTTCATTATTGTTATTACAGTAAGTAAATATGCTTGTTGGACAGTCCCAGTGGACAACAGATTCGTTGTCGGGAACACTTTACATTATCAATTCAGTTGACGATTAAAAAATAACTTTCGAGGATTGTAACTAACTCGTTTATTCACTTTTCACATTAATAATTCAAAAGTATAGAAGACAAATTATTTACACTAAAATGCATTTTCTATGTCACTTGGTGAATTCGCAGTAATAGCACCACGGTTGTTTTCCAAGACGTTAACTCAAAAAAGCGCCCTATGTCAATACGTTCTCGTTTACAAAGCATTCTCCTCCCTTTTCTAATATGGCAACCGTCCAACTATCATGGAATCATGTCGGATGTCTTTAATAATTCCGAATGAATCCAAACAAAAACAGCGCCACTCTATCTGCGACCTCACTTAGTTTGAGCTGGATATGGATATTTTTGCAGGTAATTCAATAATTAAAAGAAATCGGCCACCACCATACCATACCACCACGCTCCTTTCGACTGTACTATTGCGATCCTCTCTTCCGGCCATTGCTGGTTTTTCTTGCAATATTCGGGTAGCAAATCTTACCAAGGACAGAAATATTTTTAATGTCACCAAACATGAAATAAATGTCCCGGAGATCGAAAAATTTACTACCAGTTTGAGCTGTCAAACTAACGTAATATTTGCAAACAAAAGGTCGTACTGAAGCGAAGGGGGCACTATAGAAACGAGACAAAACATTTTTGACCCCTTTTGTTCAGTCCAACCAAACAAAATCACACATAGGCATGATACGACATACGAATGTGTAAAAATATACTGTATCACATAAAATATTCATTATCACCTACCGATAAAGATGCAAAAGGTTCGTATGCATTAAAAGCTTTAATATTATAGCAACATTAATGAAATTACGTCCCTGCGGCAGGGTGCCGAAACTGCAGGCAACGTTGTCACTTTATATGGCTATGCTAATACGCCGGGTAAGATAACTGCCAGCCTTTGGGTCTCCCAGTCGGTCCATTAACTTTATAGATATCATTTTATAGGAAGAAAGGGTACTGTGACCCCACAAAACTATAGTTTTAACGTGCAAATAAGTAGTAATACCTTTGCCTCCCTTAGCTGCAGAGTCAGTCCTCTTACTGTTGTTTTGAGATGGGTATATCGATGCATATGACCTGTCGGACGAAATTTTTAAGGTTGTCTCGTCTGCGAGTTTCTCACCAGATTGCTATTATGCCACAGACGGATGTGTCTTCTTCTTCTTATCGTACAATACTTACAATACGTACTTTGCCATTGTGGTAAACGGATTCCAAATCGTTGTCCAGGGTTCACTAGACATATAATAGTTACTTTCCTAATTCTCGAGGTGCAACTGAACCTGGGGGATGCTACTCAAATTTAATTATTTTTGACAAGCAACCAGTCCCGGGATCACACGGTACTCGCATTTGCGCTCACTCGCTTTCCGTTGCAACTTTAAACTGACTCCAGGTTCAAATGCTACGAACCCAGGAATGGTACATCGTGCGGGAAGGCTCGTGCACCCCGTTTTTGATGGATGTGTCACACTTTTCAATAGGTACTCATCAAAAACGCTCATATAACACTCAATAGAAATAATAATAAATTGAAAATAATAATAACTATAGCACTGCACATACCCCAGAAAATTGAGAAAAAATTTGAATGAATGTATGACATATTCTTTATTGCACATTAAAAATTACAATGAGAACACATTACAACAGTATTGTAAGTATCACTAAGTAAGGTAATTCTTCCGCTAGCAATTCTGCTAGCAATTTCTTCCAGGCAACCTTAGGATAGAAATTTAGCAGTTGGAACGATTATTAAAATACAACTAACAAGTACAATAATTCTCACAGTTTACATCTACGAAATAAGTTTTATGTTATATAGGTGCATAATGAAAATCGAGTTATGTAGGCATTCATACCGCGTGGAGACTAATTAACGCCTGAATGGTTTAGAGTCTGTACTTCAGGTCTCCGCCTGTTTGTAGAATTCAAAATAACAGAACTACTGGGTTTGCATTATTGCCAAATGCTTAAAGTTACCGTATCTACTTTAAATACCTTTTATTGACTGAATTAATCAAAATATTCTTATTGGCTAAAGCGTTTCTGCCCTGCCATGATGTTCACAAAATATCCAAGTTGGGACTATGAAGAATATGTACCTTTTAGAAAGTAAAACTAGGATTTTTAAATTATATGAATAATAATAACCGGATTATCATCCCTTGGAGTATGGGTCGGGCACTGGTATGGGACGCCACATGTGCCGACATGCCCCATCCCATCTCCATCACACCAGCAAGAAAGCTGGCTCCACAGCTGAGCTGGCAGAAAGAATAAAAAGTAATGAGTACCGGGATCACGGCTCCGACTACCTATTTACAGCCTTTGGAGTCGAAACCCTTAGCCCGTGGGGTCCCAGTTTACGCATTAGCATAGCAATACAAAGGGGGAACGCTGCCAGCATCTTGGGCACCTTGCCGCGGGGACCCAATTTTTCATATAACAAATGTACCTTTTTAACCGACTTCAAAAAAAGGAGGAGGTTCTCAATTCGAATGTATGGTTCTTTATTTGTATGCACGTTACGCGATAACTCCGCCATTTGTGAACCGATTTTGATAATTCCTTTTTTTTGTTGAAAAGAGCGTACCTCCATAGTGGTCTCATTTAATTTTGAAGAAGATCATCCACCTCTAAGGGTGGCTGTTCACGCTTGAAGATTCATTTTTATAAATAGCGCCTAAATTTTATTATAAGGAGCAATTATTTTAATGGTTGATTTTGCTATTCTCAAATTCAAGGCGTTTTTGTCTATCAATACACTTTGAGTAGTGAGAACCGATTTTAATTATCTCCTGTGTCAAGTTCCATATAGTGGCGAACTAGGGGATGAATCCGGGCTTGCTCACTTTCCGGTAACCGATTTCAATAAAACATGACAAATAGACGTAATTCCACGTACTTTTGAGGTCGATTTTTTAGAACTCTGTAGTGACATTATTAAGATTATTGAAAGTCACATCACAATGTTATACTATTCAATGATTTTTTTTTGTCAATTATTCCACTAGTTTGTTATAATTATTAATAACAAAGATTCATTCAGCTGAATCCGAACCAGCACCCTCGGGCAATCCGCGCCAGATGCTCTGCCAATTAAGCCACGAAACGGACCAGCGGTCCTTATGAATATTTCTATGCGTTTCTTGCAGATCTTTGTTCTTGGTTTTTAACGACTTTTTTGCCGTAGCGCCTGTGAGAAGTTTATTTCTTCACTCAGAGAGGTGCCTTTACAGCTACCATCACTGACTAGAGATGACGCTATAATTGTAATTTTTAAGTTCTAAATATCTACCTTACTTTCGAGCTTGTGATTAAAATTTGTGCCTTTATCGAAACGACTATTTCTCTATTCACCACAAATAGGCAGCTAGACACAGATAAGACGTCTTTCCATTACTTAATCTATATTAGTTTCGACAATGCGCTTTCTTCCTCACAAAAGATGCTTTGAAAGAGGGTATTTTGTGCAGAAAATTCTGAATTTCAGCTTCGACTGGAAGCACTGGAGAGTGCTATTGAAGAAAATCTTATTCTTTCCATTAATTGACGCTCGAGGGTCTGAGATTATGCATATGGAATGAACCTTCTGATATCGCTCCCTTGATGTAAAAAGGCCTTATCTAAAAATGACAGTTTTCAAGGACAAGAAGGACATTTAAGCGTAAATGCTCACAATGGCTATTTGACAAGCAATCACGGAATGCTGATTTTTAATATATTATACTGGTTTTTAATGATTTGGTTATATTCATATTTTGCATTTTAATTATTAGTGTATTCTGCTATGCTCTATGAGATCGCACAGGTCATAGTGCCCTTCCCGCATAATATGGGCTCTAAAAACAAAGCTTATGTAGAAAGATATGGGACTGTATTCTTTTTCTATATATGTGATTCGATAACTCTTGCGATGTCAAAAATTTGTAAACTGATTTAGGAGTTTCTTTTTTGCTGCATGTATTTTCACGCACTTTTGAGATCGGTTTTTTTAATACTCTGTACAGATCGAAACTAATGTGGTTTTAGCACTTACTTTTACTTTGAAATATTACAATTATACCGACTCAGCTTCTTCGCGACTTTGTTATGTTATTGATATATAACCAACGCCTGAACAAGAGCAATAACCTTACAAAAATATCATTGCTGCCTTCTGTTGGCCTTTTCGAATGTTATTACAATCGCATCACGGGTTCACATGGTATCGTCTATTGATCGGCAGCGTTTAGAATCAAAATAAATGTCTGAATAAACGGGATTACGAGTCCGACATTTCTTTATATGAGATTGGGTATCTGTACTAGTACAGTATTATATTACTTGTGTTATTACATTCTCCTCATTCTCCTGATTACATACAGTCTATCAGGGTGTATGTCGTAAAATGAGCTCAATAAGTACACATCCGGAGAACAGAGTCGAATGTGAATATATAGCGAAAAATGATAAATACATAATTTCGTTATTCAAACTAAGGCCTATCTAAAGGTGTATTCAGAATTTTCATATGTTATTTCGTTTCGGAAATATAAAATCGAACAACGGTCGATCTGATATCCACAGCGAAGAACAACGTTAGAAGTGTTCAGTGTCCTGAGAATAAGCAGTGTTGCACATAGGTCTTTGTTCTACGGATGAGTCGATCTTAACAATTTACCATACTATTTTACGGTGAACATTAGGAGGAAAAACAGTTATATTTTTTTATAGTCGTATTTAGTTCTTTTCTTCTAAACCAGCATTTTCTACTACTCAGTGACCTGCTACTGAGTTATTTGTACGTTTATAATTATGATACACATAATAATACATTTGTAAAAAGTAAATGGTAATAGGCTGGTAGCCCAATGGTTTGACCTATGGCCCCTCAAGCAGAGTGTCGTGGGTTTGAATCCGGGCTAGCACCTCTGAGTTTGTCGGAATTTATGTGCGAAATATAATTAGAAATTTACCAAGAGATTTTCGGTGAAGTCAACCACGGTAAAAGAGGACCTCTGGGGGAACGCCCTCAACGACTCCGACGCGGCGGCGAAGCTGTCCACGTCGAATTTTTTTGAAATTGTCGTCGACAATATCGACGACATTTTCAATGGCCAGCGGGGGGAGACAGAGAGAAAACAAATAAATACCTAGTTAAATTTAAAATAATAAAAAGCCAACAGAACCCACAAAAAACTCACCAACACGAAGAAACGACACAACGAAACGGCGATAACAAAACGAAAACTTAAAAAAACATGTTCACAACCCTCGCCTGAGAAGAGACCCATGCCCGGCAGTATGACTTATAAATAGGCTGATGATGATCAGTTCAGTTTAAAGTGTCATGGTTTGTATATTTAAATGAAGTTGTTCACACATTCACGAATTTTTTGATTATGAGAAAAGCTAGAACGGCAGCGACAATAAATAATACGTCACGATAAAAATGTGAGAACAGATAATCGCAGCTTCAAAACGATTCTGTCGTGCAAACGAACGACTTTCGTGAACCGATAAATTGTTATCATGATCTAATGGGAACAGCTAGACACGACGATAAATTTAACGTCCTCGACACAGTCACGACAGATAGGCGTGATATGGGAACAGGCTAGACGCGACAGTCGTCTAACGACAAATAAAACGTTACGACATCATGGGAACGCGCCTTTAATGCCTTATTATAAATTAGTACAGTTGCAGTACTTCCCTGGACGAACACTTTCAAAAGGAGATCTTCTGCTACTTAAAGTGTCTTATGTTCAAATTACTCGCCTAATTATGCACATGTACTAGATGACTGGAGCCCACATCTGTGCCGTCTTTTAACTGTGAGAAACTTTGTCGTTATCTTCATTACAATTCAGCGACCCGAGCCTCAAACTCGACACGACCCCTGTTATTGTTTCTTGGAACTATTATGGGCCCTACTGCGGCCCTAATGGACCCGTACACTTAAAGGTTGTAATATTTGAAGGTTTAAGTTTAGGTCGAATAGAGCTGGGTGGTGTGAGTGAGTTGAATCGAATATGAAAATATTACACCAAAAATCTTTACTGTTTAAATCGTGTACAGACAATAATATAACCGTCAATTTTGAACTTTGACAAAATAATCTCACTACAGAGTACTAAAAAACCGACTTCAAAAGTGCGTGAAATTCCCTCTCTCTCTCTCTCTCTCTTCCATTCCGAGTCATTGGTTCAATCTTCAGACTGAACCAATGACTCGCGTCAAATAAGAACTTTGCAGTCTTGCGTAACAAATAACTATTAAAAACAAATTAAAACAATTGTCTATTTTCAAATAAAAACAAATAAATCTGGTATATTTTATACCTGTATTATTTCAGAAAGTGTGATAAAGCTTCTTTTAGAGACTGAGTATGATGGGGTGCAATGTAGATGGGGTGCACGAAAAGAGCCTCCCCGCACCACATTCCATTCCTTTCTTATATATCAGGCGCGCCCTGGGCAGCAGTCAGCGAGGTCCATACGCTGATTGACAAATTTTTTGTCCACGATGGCAAGCATTACAATGTATGCCATCGATATTATTGTATCGTAGAAGAAGAAGAGGAAGAAGAAGAAACTGAATAATAAATATTACAACATTAATAAAAAAAGAATGAACCAATCAAAACGACCGACACAAAATAACTGACTCACTCACAAAGTAGAATCTAGTAATATCAAATGACGTATCTAGTAACGCAAAGCTTTTAGATACAAAGTACCCGATGGGTTTAAGTTCATCCCAACGTTGGCATAGTCGTTATGACATAAGTATGTCAAACAAGATTTAAGTTGCTAAGGCCCGATATTAAGGTCTTACTTTTGTCATCATCATCATCAAGCTGGGTACGGGTCAATATGTCAATCAATTCATAGCGGCGATGAAAGGCAGTCTATAATAGTTTTTTTAACCGTCTTTAAACGAATGTACTTTTTTCTTGTATGTGTGTTACGCGATAACTCCTGCGACTTGTACGGCGATTTTGACGATTATTTTTTGTTGCAAAGAGGGTACCTGATTAGTGGTCCCTTTCAATACAACTTGGCAAATAGATGTAATGTAATCAGGAAGAGGATAACTACAAGTAAGTGTAGCAACACAGTTGTTTTTAATGGTACCGAGTGACAGGACGAACGCCTGTTGGTAATCAACACGGCTGTCTATAAAAGTTACAGTGTCACTCAGAGTTTTAAATCACAACGGTCTGAGGGGCGCTGCGCCCGTCATCCTGAGACATGAGTTGACAAGTCCCATGTGCCCTGTAATTTCGTCAGCACTCTCACCCTTCAAAACCGAAACGCAGTAACGCTCACATTACTGCTTGGTGGCCGAAGTAGCTAAGGTAAAAAAAGAGCTCTACTGCTACTAAAAATTATGACTTACTATTCCATTACAAACACAACGCAATAGATATGAAGGCGATTAGCCAATAACTTTTTTTCATGAAAATATAAAAAAATATTTATTGGATCATGGTCACCTGCAGTTTTTATTAAATTTCTTTATTTGGTATCATGGTTTTGGACAATTTCTAACTCGTCTCATAAGTTTGTTTTCAAAAAGCTGTTTAACATGTGATGTAAGGTATCCATAATGTCGGTATTAATTTGGAATTTGTAACAATTTATTAATAAAATACTTGATTGTTATTATTTCCAAAAAACAATATATTAATGAAGTCGAAATTATTTACTGAGTTAGAAACGATAAGCCGGGATCACGACAAATCTATGTCCAAAACAGTGTACTTAAAAAATTCAATGAAGCCTCCATTTGTAAGAGAACAACTCGGCGAAATCTTGAATTAGCTCAAACACGATAGTTCTGTTGCCAGTAGTTAAGAAATTAGATACTTTGAGTAGTCCGCACGCTGTCTTGATTGCAATATCAGATCAGGGTTAGGTTAGGTTGTAATGTCATCGATTTTCCATAATATACCAAATTTCAAGTTGATGGAACTTGTGGAAGTTAAATAAACAACAATTTTATGATTGAGATCCCTACACTAATCAGGAAAAGAATTGATGGTCCTCAAACCAGGGTTTTTTACACATCAGCGGATGCTGATTTTTTGACCCTAACATCAGCGGTTACTGATGCTTACTGCATCTATCTACATGAAAAAGCTTTTTATTTTCTTAGCATTAAAATGAATCAAACTCTGTTATTAACCAATGATATTATACTCCGAAAATAGTCAATCTGCCTAGCTTAATTGTCTGGAATTTTATCAAATAAAGAACAGTTTCTGGAAAGTTTGTGAACGATTCCAGTGTACCTTGTAGGTCATGTCACGACTCGCACATCTGCAATATATATCAGCATCGATGAATGTGGATGCTGATGCGGATGCTGACATTCGCAATAACCCTGCTTTAAACAAATCTTCTTCTTAGCGTGTCGACTCTGACGTTTGTATTAGTGAGGACCAGTACTTAGCGACTGAGATAGCATTATCAGTGGTGTTGTACAGGTCCTCGCGTGTGCAGGTGTAGGGACACGCAGGGCAGGACAAAAGATGTGTCATTGTCTGAGGAGAGACACCACACGGACATGCACTTTCTGAGCTGTAACCCCACTCGTGCATACACTCCTTGCTTCGGCCAACTTGGGTCCGCAGCCTATTTAGGGACTTCCAAGTTTGCCAAGGTAGATCATGCCCAGGAGTGAAGTGTTCCGATAGCTTTAAACAGCTGAACACATGTTTATTAAACTGGTAAAAGCCATCCCGATTAAATTAACCATTAAGTGAAACCGCTTTGAGATCAGTCCATCCGTTTAGGAGCTACGATGCTACAGACAGACTTAAGACGCACTAGCAAAGGTAAAAAGAAACCTTTGTCTTATAAATCTCTTGTTTTCGTCTAGGATTAAAAAGCCTTTCATCGTCGTTTTGGAAACGGTACTGTAACCATTAATTCAATATCCGCTATGGAGTTTTACTGGAACGGATGCAGACAGTAGTCGCAATATTCTGAAACTCGCCCAACTATGGCAAGTGGCACGTCCCCAATTAAAATTTAACTCAGTTCTATGTCAATTACGCTAAGACTGTCTAAAGTTCAAAGTTTAAAGTCGAGCGTGCTCTTGACCACAACTTTCAAAGGGAGATACCAAAGTGATGAACATCGCCAATGCAGTCCTTTATATATTTGAAAGCTATGCTAATTTCAAGCGATTTATTCAAGGCACACCGGCTTCGTTAAGTGCACTCCATATTTATTTACTTTAATATGAATATGCAGACGGGTTATGACCCCAAAATGGAGCAGTGATGGAGTTAGTGTTACAAAATGCTGGAAAATATGTGGTATTACGATTTTTTTACACCTGACGTAGAATGGATGCTTTTATTAGAAAGGTCGTCATGGATGAATAGGTCCAGATCAGATATTATGCCCTGCTTTACTACGATGTGAATCCAGTGTCTTACGGACTAAAATTTGATCTCATATTAGTTACCTGTTGCTTTTCCTAAGGTAATTTTCAGTCATCGGTTTATACTTTTTTAAAATATCAATTTGATTTTAACCGTATATGCTTATTGTTAGCGACACGCGTTCACGAGTTGGCGATAGTATCAGACGTCACACTCCTCGATCATATTTAAGGAAAGATGGTCAATTGTGAGCTCGACGGTTTGAATCCCTTTGTCGGCACGTACTATAGCCTTACTGTGTATTGGACAGCATCGCGATGAAACCTGTTTGTCGATAAAAGTCAACCCTTGGAAAACGTGTGAAATCCACAGCCTGCATTGGGCCAGCGTAGCGGTCTAAACTATCTGCTTAGATACGACCTGTGATACGGCATGTATTTTTTATGATACCAAGTGACGGAACGAACAAGTCGTGCGCCTGCTGTTAAGCGACACGCCTGTCCATAGTTTGCAATGCCGCTCTCGGCTTTAAATCACAAAGATCTATGGGGCGCTGCCACTGCACTCGTCACCCTGAGACATATTTGACAATTCTTATGTGCCTGTAATTTTACCAACACACTTACCCTTCAAAATCAGAACGCAGTACCTAATGCTTGGCGGCAGAAATAGGTGATAAGAATTTTGGTTTGACAGTGTTTTCTAAGAAAAAAGGAACAGCCAGTGTAAGTGGTCATTTCGTAGTTGGTGTTTATAATCACAAAAGCAAACATCAATTCATCGAGCGAGCGTTAAAAACTAAATCCGTTACTGACGGGAACAAAGTTTGCTGTCCATTTAACTTTAAAGAGGCGTCATTGAATTTCTAATGTATGAAGCGGTCGAGGTATCAAGGGTTTGTTTTACAACTATTTGAATTTTAGACAGCAGGATAAAATGTTTTAACTTCACTATTATTAGTTGAAGAACAGAAATTATCCAATGGAAGAGTGCTTATTTTCAATTGGGAGGCTGGAAAGATTGAAGAGCCAAAAGTACTATAATCTTGGCTCCGACTCATTATTCACGCCTCTCGGGGCTGAGTTGACCTGTGCCCTTTAGAATGATATCTTAAAAATTACCGGACCGATTCATTCATAAAAAGCTAGCAATTACAACATCCAAAGAGGGTAAATAATACATTAATAAACAAATAAGTATCCCAGAGGGAGAACCATCTGACCTGTAGCGGTATGTGTTTGCTACATATTTGCACTGTTGAGACTCTATATAGGTGGTGTAGGTTAGCCCCAGAGCAAAAGAAGCATCAATAGTACATTGTGTATTAAAGGCGGTAAATAAGATATTACGAAGGAGACTCTATTAGCTTTCAGAGTCGGGATACGTTTCCCGTACCACCCGTGTTACATACAATATTTTCCTTCACCTTAGGTAGGAAATACATAGAGAGTTAAATGCAGGAAAAATAAATATCGCTTCAGAACCAACCATCGAGTATTTAACCAGAAATAGAGACGAAATGTCATCTAATTTGTTTGAAAATTATTCTGCCATATCATTACTGTGACAACTGCGCTCCGATTGGCTAGCCCGAGTTCGAAACAATTGACGGGTGTCGTCAACTGTTTCGCTTCAAATCGACCAGTTAACTTGAGCTTTGCTTTTGCTTTGGACGAAAATTGCAATTTACTTACCGGTGAAATGTAATTCCGTTTGTTTTGTAATTAGATGTTTTGCTGTTTTTCCCACACCACCGAATAGAACAGCACGGCATTGTTAGAGATATTATCTTTATTACATTAAATACAGAATAATTTTTGGAATATACGGAGACGTACACACAGGTCAGTAGTTGGCCTGTCTATATTTCAGTGCAAACGAGAGTTGATATTTAAAAGAGCTGTATCGCTAATGTGTTACCAGGAATATATGGCCCTTATTTCGTCTCTATTTTTGGTTATATACTCGATGGAACCAACGATATCTATGGCACAATATGACAATTGCGGATATTGCAAATGGCGAGTTTTTGTTTCTTTTTTCTTCTATAGATAATAATACAACTCGAACTAAAATGTTAGATGGTAATAATATTAAATAAATAATTTCAAAGTAAGTACTAAGAATGGTCCAGAATTTGAATTTATAAAATTAATTTAGATTTAGTTTTTTTCTACACTTCAGGCTTAAGCGAAATACATTCAGATTTTTCGAGCATAAAAACTTTTTGCTTAATCTTGACGTTGAGAAGTACAGTGCAATTAAATAAAAAAATAAATCAATTAATTACTGCGGTAATGTAATGAAAAAGCCTGTGGACGTAATTTAGGACATTACGGTCGACTTTGTCTGCATGTTTCCGAGCCAATCCTGCCTGCTTACGAGCAACTGACCCTGTTTACGAGCAAGTGTGATGAATACGAATTAATTTTGAAAAGGCACCAGATGCTGCTTATAATGGTTTGACGATGATAATAACGACTATATTAATGGCCTGGTCTCAAACTAGAAAATTCCCTGTATTACGCTTCCTAGAATATTCAGAAAAGATGTTCGTTTTCCAAATTGATTCTACCTAGATTCGAATTCGGAATCTATTTTCTTCCAGTGTGCACAGTGCTAACCCTTGGGCCAATGAGGTCTTAATCAGTAATCCGTAATTTTATTGTATTCCACAATGTAAAAGTACAAAGATGAAAACTTATAATTATGAGAACCAATTGTAGACCCTATTGGGCACAGCAATTTTTGTTGCTGATATTTATGATATTTCCTTTTCAAATAGTAAAAATTGTATTTTTTTTAATTGTAAAATTAAATTTTAAAAAGTCGTCTGAGATGATTATGGCACTATTGTAATAGGTTCAGTTAGAACTCCTGGAGACATCCATTTTGACGTAAATGTCGAACATGATGGTGATGGCGGGAATGATTACAAAAACTAATTCGAAAGCCGTTCAATTTGTCTCTATTAATGGATCCAAGAGACATTAAAAAAGGTTTTGAATCAATAGAGATAAGAAATGGTGTTCAATACGGTATTGCTCCCGTTTTAGGTCGCGTTTTTAAGCCCCAACACAAAAACAGTTTGAGTCATTCCACATTTTTATCACCTTTTCTCTGGTTCCTGGCCACTTGTTTCCAAATTTTGAATTGTTCTTTAATTCATTTGCCCGTTATTCTCACTTTGTTTTCATTTCGTTGTCACTCTTTGCATAATTACTGAAGCAAGCAGTGCTGCATAGTCTAAATTTGATCTTTTTAACAGTTCCCAGCCTAAATCATGTGCCAATTTTAATACCAATCTAATCTAGTAATATTGTATAACTCGGCCCTTTCGGCGTAAGTCTGTCTCACGTTTTTAGTATATAAGTAGGGAGTGTTTTGTAGCGTTGTACCTGTTTTTTATACCCTTTTCTTGTGACAGCCTTTTTCTTTCGACTTTACTTGTGAAATAAATTATGTGGATCGGAGTTTTCTATTTCATTGCCGTGATCGTGGTCACAGTACATTAGCGGGTTACAACCTCTTCAAGAGGGATTAAAAACGAAGAAGACGGCTGTTTGTCTTTTTTGTACGTTGGGTTTTTGGACGTTGGGTACGTTTGTACGTTGGGCGCACTATAAGTTTTCGGAATGAATAAGAAAAATATACAATAAATGGTCAGAAATCAATTTATTTTAAATTTTTATTGAATTGATATTAAATTATTTTTTGTGAAATTATTTCACTAGTTTGCTATAATTATTAATACTCAGAAAAAATTCCTTCGATCCAGCCGGATTCGAAGCGACGTGTTCTACCTTACCGTGCCATACGTTATACCAACTTAGCCACCTCACCAGCGGACCTCACGAATTTTTCTATGTGTTTGCGTCGTATCTTTGTGTTTGGTTTTTCAACGACTTTTTAGTCGTAGCGCCATTTGTGAGAAATGTATGGAAGTTTTATCACCCAGT
>NW_020654972.1:10547376-10548037 GCF_003589595.1 Hyposmocoma kahamanoa | reverse complement strand
GGTTCTTAATTTTTGGAAATAAATAAAAGTCACAAGGTGCCAGGTCGGGACTGTACGTATGATGGCTCATAAGGTCAACGTTGTTCACCTTGAAAAAGTCATTTGTCTGTCTGGCCATGCAAGAACCGGCATTATCGTGGTGCAAGATGATACGGCGTTTACGGTTATTTTTACGGAGTTTGTCAATAACTTCCGGCAAACAAATGGTTGTGCACCAATCACTATTCACGGTACAACGATTCTCCAAAGCAACAGTAGCCACGTGTCCAATTTTATTAAAAAAAGAAGCAATCATCTGCTTAGAGGCACTTTGGTTGGTTTCGGTTCATCTCGAAAGACCCACACGCTCGATTGCTGCTTTGTTTTGGGATCGTAACTATAAATCCATCTTTCGTCACCTGTTACTATATCCCACAGCAAATTTGACGCCCCTTCGTTGAATGTGGTAAGCATGGCATTGCACCAAGTGACGCGATCCGTTTTTTGAGCCTCAGTCAAATTGTGTGGGATCCACCGAGAGCACAGCTTTTTCACACCCAAATGTTTGAGTAGTATTGATTGTATTTGACTCATGCCTATGCCTAAAGATGCCCGAATCTTATGGCATGTCACATGCCTGTCTGTTTTGGTTATACGGCGCACAACATCGATGTTTTTGTTG
>NW_020654972.1:10533122-10537376 GCF_003589595.1 Hyposmocoma kahamanoa | reverse complement strand
CGAAACCAAATAGCCGCCATTTTGCGGTAGGATGAGCGCATCGCGTGAGCGGATACGTCGCACTTCTGGGCGTCCTCTAGGGCGAGGATTTAGGCCATAATCCGCCATTTTGGCCCAACACGCGTATTTTGAATATGGGGGATAATATATGATCTTACTATTAATTCATCCATCCATTCGTATTCGACCAATAATATACCTAGATACTAAATTATGAAATTGCTTACACAGGAGAGTTTAAAATAAATGCTTTAAACCCCATTCAGTCCAACCATTCATTTTACGTTTGACATAATTAATGCATGCATAGACAAAAAAAATACTTCCTGGACTCTTGTATTTTTTAATTTTAGTGAAGCGACGTGCTCTTTAGCACCAATTTCTATCGATCCGACAGATAATGTAACGAAGATTATTCAAGTTGATAAATTTTAGTACCTGTCTAATGAATTAGTAAATAATTTTAACAAATTCTTTCTTGTCCATATAAACAAGAATCATCACTTGAATCCTTATTAATATTGATTATAAATTCTTGAGTAGGTACACAAATTGTCAAACATAACATCACGATCCTAATCAGACAATATTATCTTCTTTTTAACTGACTTCAAAAAAGGAGGAGGTTCTCAATTCGTCTGTATGTTTTTTTTTGTTAAAGAGCGTTCAGCTCACTCTTTTATTCGGTGGTGCAGTCAAGGCCATCAGCGGCCAACAGCAATGTCAGTGTCAAAAAAAGGGCTTTTTCGTGTTAATGACTTGGAAAGTAAATAACCGCTTTCTCTGTAAAATCGCCACGTCACATTTGAAACCCGTTTTAGTATCTCTATTTTTTATACGATCGGTGTATTAATATGAAAAATGAATAAAAATTTCATTGCAATTTAAGACGTTACTGATTTAATTGACAAAGGAAGGTGTCCCCGACAACGATTCTCTGACGTCACAGGTAACTTACGTCATATCCATAAGAAGCATGACGTAAATGGTGATTCGAGTCCGACCCATTACACATCAAGGCTGTAACAGGAAACTTAGTCTATACCATGAATTCAGATTAGAAGCTGATACAAAGAAGAAACAGCAATAATTTACGTCATACACTTTTATCCATTATGGCTTTCCTACCGTTCTTCATGCGTCGTCTCGGTCTGCTTTGTACGCCTAAAAACACATTTAATATATAACTTGTTCTGTCGGCAATTGTAATATTATCTATACTTATAAGTTTTTATATGTATAGATAAAATTATTTGAACTTCGTGTTAAACAAAGCTTCTTTGAAGCTTCCTTGTAATCAACTGTAGTGTCATTCGGATCAAGTATGCGCAAGTAGGGCTTCCTGAACAAAATATAAGTGTTAAGAACGTAGAAGTATTACAAGTGAAGTATTTATTTGGCTCTAAATTTAAATGAAAACAAGAAATAAATTATTTAAAATCGGAATGAGTTCACTTGATACCCATGCGAGAAACTATACGCACCCTTGTGGGGTAAGTAGACGCACAAGGGGTATGTGATTGCTCGCTCATGGCCAAAATGTACATAATAATAATAAAAAAATATTCTTTATTAAAAAACTTAACTTGTTTCAATTGTATTGTTGATATTACTTACTATAACATTACGTAATATACCTACATGTATTAAAAAAGATGAAATAGAATAATCTCAGTACAGAGTACTAAAAAAACCGACCTTAAAAGTACGTGGAATTACGTCTATTTGCTAAGTTTCATTGAAATATCCCCTAGTTCGCCACTATACAGGACTTGATACTGGAGATAATAAAAATAGGTTCTTACTACGACACTACTCAAAGTATATCGAGAGAACGCCTTGAATTGGAGAAATAGCAAAATCAACTAAATAATTGCTAAAAGTAATTGCTCCTAAATTAAAGTTAGGCGCTATTTATAAAAATGAATCTTCATGCGTGAACAGCTACCCTTTGAGGTGGATGATTTTCTTCAAAATGAAATGGGACCACTATGGAAATACCTCCTTTCCAACAAAAAAAGAACCATGAAAATCGGTTCACAAATACCGGAGTTATCGCGTAACATACATACAAAAAAAAGCAAAAAAAAAAAAAGAACATACAGTCGAATTGAGAACCTCCTCCTTTTTTGAAGTCGATTAAAAATAGTACAATATCTTGTTAACATCTTATCAACTTAGAAACTTAGTAGCAGTGGAGCTCCTTGTGAAAGAGATCGTCCAGGGAAGTACTGCCTTAACCTTATCTGTTTCTGCCGCCAAGCAGTAACTGTTAGCATTACTGCGTTCCGGTTTCGAAGGGTAAGGATGCTGATGAAATTACAGGCACATGGGACTTGTCAACTTAACGTCTCAGGATGACGGGCGCTGTGGCAGTGCCCCTCAGATCTTTGCGATTTAAAGCTCTGAATGGCACCGCAACTGTTATGGACACGCGTGTAGCTTTCCGAGCTTACGATCATGCGCACGACTTTTTCGTTCCGTCACTTGATAATATAAAAAAAAGAAGACGAAAATATTACAGACGGGAAAGAGCACGCATGCGCACCTTTCCCTAGACCACTGAATTACAAATGAATGATTGCAAAATATTTAGAACCGTATACAATCTGATTCTTCTTTAGATACATAGCGTAAACTTTTCATAATTGAACAAAAAACTTGACATGACTTACTGTCATGAGATAAAAAATACAGGTACTACTACACTGTTTTCGGAGATACAAAAATCTATGGGTGTAAACAACAAAAACAGATTTTTGCATGTGTCTAGTCGCAACTAATTAGTCACAGCCTTGATTTGACTCAAACATACCGCCTACCTCTCTTCCTCCGTTCCAGTGATATAGCTCCTGCGCATACTTACCCACTGCGATCAATTACCCCGAATGTCTATTAGACAAGAAACTAAATGTTTCTTGAAAATGTGTCATTGACATATAATGAGAAATTCCAAGTGAGAAAACCCTTCACATTGCATCGTCATTCCTTAATATTATCATCTAAATGAGAATCGTACTCGAAACATTTTCTAATAAATTTGTCGTAATAGAGCGACCATTTCAATCCACCCGGGACGTCCCTTTCACAAGGGACAATGAGCCCAGAATTAACTCGGGGATTCGAGACAACTCGAGCATTTTCCTCTGGATCGAGATGGTATATGTTATAAGATAATGTACTAAAAAAAAATTCAGTCATACTCATTATAAGGCCCGAAAAGCACTTTTTGATGGCAGTCAGCAATATGAAAATAAGAGACCAATAAATTGAATAAACAAATTTTTTTGTTACCTTATTGTTAGGCAGATCGACAAAGTTTTATATGCCCGTAAAAACATACATAATTTCAATAAGAAAGAAGACATCCATAATATTAACCTTAGAGCTAAGTCCAAACTCATGGTACCACGATTTCGTTTAACCAAGGTAAACAACTCTTTTATGGGGAACTGTACACGTTTTTACAGTAAGATTCCGGAGCATGTATTAAAAATATCATTACCTAAATTCAAAAATTACATTACAAATATTTTGATTGAAAAGTCATATAACAAAATTGAAGACTACGTGTTAGATAAAGACGTATAGAAAGACAATATGGCTTCAGGTTCCACACAAATTTGATTCAAAGTGTATTCTCTTCTTCTCAGGGAAGACAGCGTAGTGAACGAGCTGTAGCTTAAAAGGTGGTAAAGAGGCTGCTTATAGGGCCAAAGAAATAAGACACTGGTTTTTATTGGTTTTTGTCATTGACTCGACAAGAAGAACATACCAGAAGAAGTTACATTATTACTTTTTTCACTAATGTTTTAAGTTACATTCATTCGTGCTCAACGAAGTATATGTATATATGGATATATTATTTACTAAGAAATTTTAACGTGATTACTCAGAGACTGTATGCTTTGGTTAAAACAAAAAGTATTCAAAAACAGTAAAGTTCATACTTAGGTGTACTTTGCAGATTTGTGCCCGTGCGTTTTCATTTCATTCATCATACGTAGACGCCCGACTCCAGACTTTCTGAGACATTAAGGAAATGAATACTAATTAAATTTTTATTAAATTGATATTCAATTATTTTTTGTGAAATTACTCCACTAGTTTGTTATAATTATTAATACAGAGATCGAACACTCAGAAAAAAATCCTTTGATCCGGTCGGATTCGAACCGACGTCTTCTTGCATACCGTGCCAGACGCTATACCAACTAAGCCACGGAACGAACCAACGGACCTCACGAATTTTTT
>NW_020654972.1:10524748-10533022 GCF_003589595.1 Hyposmocoma kahamanoa | reverse complement strand
TCTTAGCATCAAAGACATTTTCATATAAACCAGTTCTATACAAATGACACCAGTGTATAGAAGAATATTCATTTTTTCTGAGTGTTCGATCTTTGTATTAATAATTATAACAAACTAGTGGAGTAATTTCACAAAAAATAATTGAATATCAATTCAATAAAAATTTAATTAATACAGTGAATAGCGCCATCTATGAGAAATCTATGACAGATTTATCACCCAGTTAGTACCTTTACAGCTACCAGTCCTGGCGAGAGATGTCGCTATTCACTGTATTAATTAAATTTTTATTGAATTGATATTCAATTATTTTTTGTGAAATTACTCCACTAGTTTGTTATAATTATTAATACAAAGATCGAACACTCAGAAAAAATGAATATTCTTCTATACACTGGTGTCATTTGTATAGAACTGGTTTATATGAAAATGTCTTTGATGCTAAGACGTGTTTATCATGAATAAAATTTAGTTTTAGTTTAAAAACCGCCTATATAATAATATACTCCAAAAAGTCAATAAAAAAAAGTTCGTGGAATTACATCTATTTGCCAAGTTTTATTGAAATCGGTTACCGGAAAGTGCGTGAAACCGGATTCATCCCTTAGGTTGCCACCCTTAGAGGTGGAATATTTTCTTCAAATTTAAATTGGAACTTTTCTCAAGGGAACATTCATTGCTATGCAGATGATAGATAGCACAGTACAAACGGGATATCACGGCTACCCCTGGTTTGGTAGCGCCTTCCTCTGTGGCGCAGTTGAGAAATAGAATCCCCTTCTAGGGCACCTATTCCCTCCGTCTTACGATATGGGGTCCTTCATATGAGGCGTGAAGAGGCATTTTGTAGAGGTTGCTAGGGTGGTAATTATATTAACGCTGTACTAACTCCCTTTACGTTTGGATTCCATTTTACATCAGGTGGAATGGAGTCATCAAATTACAGTCGAATTGAGAACCCCTCCTTTTTTGAAGTCGGTTAATAAAGTCACTATCTGTAAGCTCAACAACTCATCGATATCAATTTAATGAGCCCTACAACGATGATCGTTGATAAAGAAGATGGACTGTAGGTAAGAAGTTATGGTGTTGGGTAATTGAGTGTCCTGGTTGCAGCATCAGATCAAGTTCACCATGTGTGAAAACAGTTAAACAGATGTCATTATACGTAGCTAAGAACTATCCTGATCAAATTAGCTTTCAAATAAAAAAAAACCGTTTTGAGATCAGTCCATTTATTGGGAAACTACAACGAGACACAATACACACAGACGAAACTTATAACTTCCTTCTGTTTGCGTCGAGGGTTTGAAATAGTAATAGATGTAACATGAATACGAAAAATAAAAACAAACTGTCTATTCTTGACAGTCGTCTACAAAAATTCACATACAGATAGATATACGCTTCTTTATTAGTTAACATTCCGATAGATATTCAAAATTTACCATTTACGAGGCAGAAAACTGTCATGAAACAAAAACTTTATCCGAAAATCCATGGTAATGGTCCGTTTAGTTTTTGAAGTTTTCTTCTATTACAAATTTATTTGTCTTTCAAGTAAAATTGTAAATAACATATTATGTGACCTTGTAACGAAAAACGTTACATACCCCTTTTTTCTGCGTAATCGGGTAAACCAGCGCTAACGCCCACGCGCAGGTTCTCTGTGGCTCGCATATAAAAGGAGTCGCGACGGCGTCCGCGTCACATTTCTCACGAGCCAGCATCGCCTACGCGCGCTCCTAATTACTTAAATTGCAAGTGCAAATATAAATCCGCATTCCGCAACTACAACAATTGCTTTTTATAGTAACAACCTGAACTCCGTTAGGGTTTGCAACCCTCAGCCGTTACGTGGCCAACACCATCTCCCAGCGACGCGCGTCGTGCCTGGCAGCCCGCAGTTCCCGGTTCACTTCCCGTCGGGGTCCTACATCAACGCCTTCCGTCTCCGACACGACAAGGCGCCGGCTATCTACATTCCAGCCGGCCTTTACCCAGGGGAGTGCATAACCCCGGGAGTGCTAACGATCCGTACCTTTAGGCCGGAGCCCACGTAATCATAAATTTTATGTACCCTGGGATTCATTTTTTTTTAAATTAAAACAGTTAACCGCCCTACCTACTTTTATTTCCCCCCTTACTAGGGAAAGGTAGGGAACCCAGGTTACAACCTAACGTCTATTTACGAGTAACCCATATGGTTTTTAATAATTTTTCACAGGGGAATGAACGAGTTGTAGTGTTTAAGATTTCAAATTTAACTTGCTTACCTATGATACAAAAATGGTTTGAATTAAATTTGAATTGCACTTTGCAGACGAATTGTGAAACTTATTTTTGAAGTTATTTATCAAGTGACATGAAACCGCTTTCATTCCTAACGCACACCAACGTCTAACCATATCAAAATCTTGTCTGCACACAGCACTCCAAGTTCCAATAGCGTGTACCCTATATTGCCGTTTGACTGCGGATTTCCACATTAGCTGACTTAATCCTTCATATGATGCTTTTGTAAAGATGACTACGTTGCTATCCACACAATTCAATCATGTGTTCAAGTTGCGAGCGCAATGATATTCGGTCGGAAAATATGATATTGATTTCTCTTCACAGTACACTTCATATCGAATCGTTGAACACAAACGTTTTAGGTATATCTGTAGAGTAGTGGTGTAATTGTTTGCCTTCATATTTTTTCATTTATAGATTGTGGAAACCTGCATATTCGCTCACGCGATACATGCAGCCGTAGACGCATACCACACCTAGAGGTGCCGGTGATGATTTATACCGATTTATCGGATATCGAATTTGTAACAGGTAAAAGAACTAATATTAATTGCTCTTTCGGTAACTACTCTATCAAACCATAAAGTTTTTAATGCCTGTGTCTGTCATTGACGTATCTTTGAAGTTGTTTATTCAAAAAAATAAACAACTTCAAAGATACGTCACGACAATCATGTGTGTTATTTTTTGGGCTGACGATTTCGGTGTTTATTTATTGAAAACATACCGTAAGTAGCGTTTTTTAAGTTTACCCTGAATATAAATGTTTATAAACTATACTTTAAGGAGTAATTTCATGGTAAACGTTAGAACCACTCAAACGGATTATTATCATATTTATCCAAGTACACCAAAAATTTCATTAGTGCTTTTTAAGTGCAGGATTTGCGGTGTATTACTGCATTTTATTTGAGATGTTTTTGTTGGTAATACGGAGGGTATTAATTTAGCAATGTAGAATAATAATTTTTATTTATAAAAACTGTATTTAAACTGATTGCTTTTCTAATTTGCGAAACCAAATAGCCGCCATTTTGCGGTAGTAAGAGCGCATCGCGTGAGCGGATATCGGCTATGGACATGTACGACATTAAGACAGTGTCTTTGAATCATTAGCTCCACCAACTTTTACTGACCTCCCCCTTTAAGTATTAAACGTCGAAACGTACTGCGGGATTTCATCCTTACTTACTTGATATTTATTTCAGGCGTACTAAGCGCTTTTCATCGTCCTTTATAATGCGTACAGTCTAGGAATTAATACCTTGCCTGGTCTATAAGGTGCGATTGAATAGGCGTCTTCTGAGCGAGCTTGATTCATCCTAAACTCCATGATTGCTCCAAGACTCGTCAAGAGTGAGTCCATTTAATATATTTATCTATAAAAAACTTGTACCTATGATTGCGCTGCCTCTCTCTATCCGTGAATCTGGTACATACTCGTATTACTTATTACTTATTTTAGAAGCAGTAGAGTTCCTTGTGAAAGATTTCGTCCAGGGAAGTATTGTCACCTTACCTATTTCTTCCGCCAAGCAGTAATGTGACCAATTGCTACATTCTGGTTTTGAAGGGCAAGGGTGCTGGTGAAATTACAGGCACATGAGACTTATCAACTTATGTCTCAAGGTGGCACTACAACTGCGTGTCTCTTACCACCTGGCTCACGACTTGTTCGTCCTGTCACTTGGTATTTTACCCGTTCACGCGATGCGCTCTTCCTACCGCAAAATGGCGGCTATTTGGTTTCGCAAATTAGAAAAGCAATCAGTTTAAATACAGTTTTTATAAATAAAAATTATTATTCTGCATTGCTAAATAAATACCCTCCGTATTACCAATAAAAACATCTCAAATAAAATGCAGTAATACACCGCAAATCCTGCACTTAAAAAGCACTAATTAAATTTTTGGTGTACTTGGATAAATATGATAATATTCCGTTTGAGTGGTTCTAACGTTTACCATGAAATTACTCCTTAAAGTATAGTTTATAAACATTTATATTCAGGGTAAACTTAAAAAACGCTACTTACGGTATGTTTTCAATAAATAAACACCGAAATCACCAGCCCAAACAATAACACACAAGATTGTCGTGACGTATCTTTGAAGTTGTTTATTTTTTTAAATGACAGACCCAGGCATTAAAAACTTTATGATTTGCTAGAGTAGTTACCGAAATAGCAATTAATATTAGTTCTTTTACCTGTTATAACTTCGATATCCGATAAATCAGTATAAAATCATCACCGGCACCTCTAGGTGTGGTATGCGTCTACGGCTGCATGTATCGCGTGAGCGGATAAAAAAAAACTTATTCTTTACGGTAAAAATATCTATGGTGTACCGCTAAAAAAACAGTAAAACACGAGTAAGTTTTAATCAAGCATGCGTAATTTGATATTACTGTAAACATCGTAAACAGATTAGGTATTACACTCCCAACTTCACGTAAAAGAGAACAGAGAGGACTCAAAGAAATTTGAGCGAATATCATCAAAATGAATCTCTTGTAAATTAGTGAGCAGGCTAGGATTTATCGACCTATTAGGGCGGGAAGTATATCAAAGTAATACCTCTTATTTTACAAGGAAAAGAAGGAACAAGAAAACAAATAAAAGAAAAATGTTTAGCGGGTTGGTAGGAAGTGGATATTCATTGTGTCTGCCAACACAATAATTTAATTACTGATTAAAATATAGTCTGTTTATGTTAGCTAGTTCCTTTTATTGCAAAAGGCTCTAATACGGTTACAGTTTATAATTCTATTTATTACGTAAAATTATACGTACGTACCTGGGCAGATCCATAGATATAGAAAAAAAGGGAGATTTGGTATGGGAGCGTGGTTCGTGTCGCCTCGATATGATCAAAATCACGGAAGAAAGAAAAGAATGGAAATGGCATCAAGCAACATATGTATGTATCAAAACCGGTGTAGCCACACGCACACATTTAAAAACGTAATCTTACATTAGTAAAAGATAACATAATTTTGATTGGTTATAAATTATCAAACAAAAATAGACAATAATAAAAAGCTTTTGTTAAAAAAATTGAAACTTATTTGGATCTAATAAGGTTGTATTATTACTAGTCACGTAAAAGGTAAGAAACCTGTGAACATAAACTTCTTGAAACAAAAGCAAAAAGTTGACAATGTACAGATAGGGATGTGACATTTAATTGATATCGACGTTATGTTTCATAATTAGCGGAATATTGAACTAGGCATTGCTTTATACTTGCCATGATTAGGGTTAACCACGGAGTATATGGAAACGGCATTTAAAGCAATTTCTGTGGCGACATCAGTACCAGATCTTATATAGCGTCATTGTAACGTTGCATGTACATAAGTTATCATTTTATTGTACTGTAACATTTTATTGCGAAATTACAACTCGTTAGAAAGGACCCGAGCCCGGCAGTGTAGCGTATTGTTATTGTTGGTCGAGGAATAACTAGTAATAGTTAAGATTTTTGTTCGCGTGTGTCTTCCATTTTTTTAAGAGCGCTCATTAGACGAGCGACCGCATCATATCGAAGTTTCTCGATGAACCCGTTTTTTGTCGTCATCACGACCGTTGGTGATAGAGGACAGACCAAGGATGGTCATAACTGCATCTCGCCTTGTCCACAGCGGACCTATATCAGTTGTATCCAAATTTTCCGTTACGTGTCTTATTACGCGTTGGAATAGAATAATATTAATTTGAGTACAATCTTTTCTCAACTTCCAACGTAATTGGAAGACTTTTGAATACAGTTAAAAATTGTAGTCTCGCACCCCGATAGGGTAAGTATTGAACAAACGTATATTATATGTGTTAGGCAGTGTTTAGTCCTAAGTTAGTGCTTGTCGGCAGCCTCTTGGTTGCGCATTTACAAGCGCCTTAACAATTTTTCAAGGCAATCTTTTGTTGTCTAATCATAATTTTTGAATGCTAATATTTTATTGAACTAGCTGTATAAAAGAAAAAGAAATGTAAGTCATTCTGTTTCAACTATGTAACTCCGCTCTGAAAGTGAACACCCACTGCTTTCGGCTTCTCCCTATAATATTAGGCGCACATAGTAAATGGGGTTCACAATCAGCGGAGGTTCTCCAACATATTCTCACTGTGGACATTTATTCACTGCTAGAATAGCCACCGCCGACGTTTACGACCCCACTGCACCGCTCCAGCCTTTCTACTTGCCTAGGGCTTGGACGGAAACCACAACCCACTGACCCGGCGTTCCCCGACACGTACCAGAACCCCGGCGCTGCCTTATATTGAAGACCCCGCAGCCGCCACTCAGACTAAACGTTAGGCCCTTCGAACCACGGTTTATAAATAAATACTTTTTATTTATTTGTTGTTGACAAATCGTATTTTGTTTACCACATCCTGGGTACGAACGTCACACTGGCGCCTTGGGAGCGTTGGGCGTGGGGCACGAACCCACGACCCTGAGATAAAGAGTCTCATGCTCTACTGACTGAGCTAGCCGGACTCGGGTCCTTTCTAACGAGTTGTAATATCGCAATAAAATGTTAGAGTACAATAAAATGATAACTTATGTACGTGCAACGTTATATCATTACATATCTTCCCTTTTTTTCTATATCTGTAGGCAGATCGCTTTTGGTACTAGATTTTGCCTGCAATGGGTGCTAGGCCGAGGAGGTCAAAGTCGAAGTTAAATAAGATTTATTTCGTAATTAAGCAAATTACATTTGAAATCATCATATTGATTAAACTCTACTGCTCATTCGTAAGGCAGATTCCCCTGAGAAGTATGAACAAGAAACTCTAGGGGTTCCTCTTTGTAAATATACATTTGAATACATTTATCATTACAAAATATTTTTATTTAAACATCTTAGATCGAGACTACCTGTAAGAGCTAAACAGGTCACTACCACGGATTTTTGTCATCCAAGTACGCAGAAGCTGTGTAATAACCTTTAGAATAAAGTTTTTGTTTCACTATAGGTACTTTTAAACCTCGTAATTGGCAAATTCTGAATATCACCCATAATCTTATTATAGAAGCGGATACATTACATCATAAATGAACTTAGGACTTTATGAAGACGACTATCAAGAACAGCTAGTTTATTCTTAGGAGGGTCTCCGATACGCGGTTCTTCGCTGGTTGACCGCATGTAGCAGGCCCAGCTACGAAGTTGAGTCACTAGATGTAGTCCACCAGTCGCAGCCAGTAGTGGTTGTACGCGGCCACGGCAGTCGTGACTCGACGGACACACATTACAAAAATTTTGAATATATTTATGCCACAGTTCCTCCCAAACTTCGTTTTTTTTACAGTCGCTGCATAAATTGACCTCAAGTTCCAGATGACGATGCTACGCAATTTCAAAAATATAAACATCTACATCGAAATGCTTATCTAATCGTCTCCGAAGCAGTCACTGAAACGGTAAGTTTGCGTCGACGTCATATAAAATCCACAACTTTTGGTGTCGCTAGTGGTTTTCTTTTGGCTATCCACGGTGGTATGCGATAGTTCCAAATTACAAAAAAACTCAAGGTAAGTTGGCGACCGGATGCAATAAGTTCGACAGCCATTTCCGGGAACTTTCCGGCGCCCCGGCTGTTCTAAATTTTCCTTTTGGTGGTGCAGTCAAGTGAAAAGCGAGTCAATCTGTGGTGTAACAGATTGTCGTATTAGAAGTTCGTGACGATTTAAAATCCAGAGTAGATATTACCTAATTCATGCTGAAGACTCGTTAGAAAAGTTTAAAGTTTCTTGAATTTAAAAGTAATTTTCAGAAAGTACTAAGCCTATCAGACAAAGGGCTAGCACAAAGTCGGCGCGACGGATAGCGGAGGAGAGCGTCGAAGAGGATCTTTTGCCCCCCAAGCCACTAATGAGGAATATTCCCTATGATACCGCGAACGCCCCCCAGCACATTGAAGTCTGCGTGAACGCCGCGGCATATACCGACATGCCACTAATTGC
>NW_020654972.1:10462757-10514748 GCF_003589595.1 Hyposmocoma kahamanoa | reverse complement strand
CGTGAGGGGGTATGGATCTCAGTCGTAAAATGAATGAATTTTACTTCCACTTATCCGATCTATTTGAAATTAGATAAACTATGGAAAACGGACGACATTATAATGGTAACCTTGAACCTTGATCTGATGCTACAACCAGGACAATCTGCAGACTATGCAACTCTTCAACTACTTACAGTAGAAGTAGTAGTGTTTGGGCTCTATAAATTGGTGTCGACGAGTTGTAAGCTAACAGATGGCGACTCTTTGATTTTTTGGAGTACATTGACAGAGTGATATTATAATAAGAGATGTAGAATGCTGGATCAGAAGTTATGACAGTCGGAAGAAGGACGAATTGCAATTACAATTACCAAAACAAAAGGTCTAAACACCAAGAACGACAAGATCACGATGTTCATGTTAAGACTGTAACTATAAGTGAACTTTCAACTGAAATTATTATTAAATCGCTAATTAATAGAAATAACAAATTCACCAAATTCGTTAAGTTACATTTTTTGTTACTTCTAATTATATCTACTTACTTATTCTTACCAAACGTATATTCACTTATTTATTGTTTGTCTATGAGCAAATATACAGTGCTGTGTTATTTGGCTTGAAAATTGATTAATAATAATGTTAATTTACTTATAATTACATTAATTTTACTATTATTTTTCTACCTGCATTTTCTAATTTGTCTATTAAGCCCGACATTTTTATATTACAATGGGATAATGTTATAAGTACTTAGGTAATGATATATCTACCTTTACATATATTATTTTATAAGCTAAGTCATTTATTTCGATAAATTTTAATTTAAAACAAATTACAAAACTATATTAACATGATGAATTTAAAAAATAATAGGCATGGTAACTCCAGTGCAGCTTATATAATTGCACGCTCTTAACACATCGTGTACGGTATGCACACATTTGCATAATAATGAAAGGTGCGTGTGCGCTATGCAACGCGAGTGTATCGCGAAATTTGGCGAATGTGTACGTCCGTACACGGCATACGGCGGGCGGGCACACATACATGCCACGCTGCTACGTTTGTATGAAGTTACCATAATTGAATGCGATAATCGCGCGAATTGACGATGCGATCATCGAACAACCGCGCAATGACAAAAAGCGGATGTTCTAATAAATAGTCGCGCGAGCTCATGTTCCCGCGATCATGGGTGTGGCCACGCAATTTTTAAGTAGGACACCTATTCCAACATCGATATGTTTGATCGTGCGTTCATACGAACTAAGTTCGCGCGAATAGTTTTCAAACATTATAATAGTATTAGGACGCCTATTCGAGATTTGTATATTGGTTCGCAGGTACAAAACTCGCGTGAACTTGCGATAGTAGCGTAATCACTTTCTGTTAGGACAACGCCTTATTCTTTGTTAAAACTCAACACTGTCTTACAGGCGAGAAACCTGTGTTTAGTACCGAAGTTAAGGTAGGTAGCAATTAGGGAACGCAAATTCGGACCATCCCGGGTAGATAATCCGGATTTTTTCGGAAAACTATAAGAATTCAGTATATTTGCGATTTACATGAAAAAAATGCATGTTTTACTATAATATTAATCTAATCTTCGATAGGTAATTGATATCTATACTTAACACAATATAATCAGTCTAGCAACGAAATTATGCATTGGATTTGTCTATTATATTATAAGACATTCCAATCCTGGAATTCAGTCTTATTAAAGAAGTTAGATAAAAATTAATAAACATTAGCCATTAAGTATTTCAATTCCTTAGAAAAAATACAAAAACAAAAAAAAGTTTAACAAAAATACCACTTCGTAATTGTTAAAAAAAAATTTAAAAAATCAAACGTCTGTGTTTAAAAATAATCTAACATTTTTTTCTCTGAAATAAAAAAGGGTCTGAAATGAGCATCAATTGTTTTATCATTTAACCTGCTGAAGATTCTGTTGCACGAAATTCTTAAACATTTGTAAACCAAAAAGTTAAAAAAATGTAAAAAAATTTACTATTTGAAACGTATTTCATAATCTTGTGAAAATCCTAAAAAATCCGGATTTTTTGTATTGCGGATTATCCGGATTGCACTCCCTAGTAGCAGTATAACGACCTTGAGTGCCGTTTGGTACACTACTAGTGGTAGAAAGCATTTGTCTTACAAAATAGTCGAGCTACTAAAAATGAACAAAACGTTTGCGTGTTTTAGAGTACTACTAACGCCATCCAGCGTTGAGCAAAAGAACTAAATGTACATGAACTAGGGCTATAGATGTTACATTATATTATTTCATAATTTGAGCATTTCAATTAAGTTTGAAAAATAAAGATAAAGGTCAATAAGTAATTAACATTTTTAAAATATATGGAAGAGCATTGACGACATTAATTTTAAAATTGAGTACACTTTTACTATAATTATTATTTATATTAATCTGTATAGAATCGACTTTACATACAATTATGATTATTTACAGTTATAAGAAAAACAAATAGAACAGTATTTTATAAAATATTCTTTTACACATATCTATTGCTTACTAGAAATGAATCGAAATTTCAGTTAGCTATGAGTTTGTTTATTAATAAATAAATAATGCGTACACTCAACATAGCTCCGCACCAGGGAAACCCTATCTCGCGGGTGCCATGGACACATACATAGATAACCACAAATTACTCACAAACTCTCGAGAAAAATAAATGTAGGCCATACAAATATTTTTCCCGGCCCGAGAATCGAACCTGGAACCTCAGCGTGGCAGTCCGTCATGGTAACCTTTCGGCCACCGAGGCAGTTTATTTATATTTTAAATCTGCTACAGCGCGGTTAGTGAAATGTTATATTATTTATAGTGCACAAGAGGCATGTGAAACTAACAAGGAACGTGCTAGTGACTGTCAGCATCTAACTTTCGAAATATTAATCATTTTATCTGTAATAAGTCTAGTGCAGATGGTACTGAAAAGTACACTTTCGATTGCAAATAACTAAAATTTACTTGAGCTAAAGAAGATAGGAAGGCAAGAAAAAGAAATGTAGAAAATAATAAAGCAGATCTAATAAATTGAAATATTAAAAGATTTGTGCTTTAAATAAATCGTGGATTGGTCAGTTTTACATAACACTGTAAAAGCAGAGTAAATCAATTTCAATTATAAATACATTTGGTCAAATATCATCCATCGGAAACCCACCAAATCGAGTCACTATTCGATATTTAAAAGCGGGAGACGGAAGTCACGTCACAAAGTCAGTCGCAGATGAGGCCGTTTCCTTATGCTCCTTCTGGTAGGAGCACGAGGATTAATATGTCCTTATGCTCCTATCTCGACGTCGTGTGTAGTAAGTACACTGAACTAAAATAAAAAAATATCAAAAGAAAAAAATTAAAAATATCTTTATTTCATAGGTAATCAGAAAATTACATTTGAAATCGTCACTTTGCGCTGATTCCCCTGAGAAGAACGATAAAGAAAGTCTAAGGGTTGCTCCTTACAATTAAAGTAATTTAAAAATACATACGGAAACAACCTGAAAAAGCTAAACGATATTAGTAATTTTTTAAATCGCTTGATTGTAATTAGACAACTTATTTATTACCAAAAAACATTTTTGAAACTATCTAAGTATTTCGTGACGTAAAAGCAACATTTGGGTATTCATACTTAAAGTATCGGTGACGAGACCGGATAAATTTAGGTGACAGTACATTAGTGGGAGTACGAGGACATATTTATCCCTTTGGTCCTACCACTAGGAGCATGAGGGAGGGAATGGCCGGAGAGAGCACGGTCTCGCACGTATGTTTTTAATGCAAACGCAAACTTTAATACAGAATGCCGAAAAATACAATACAAACATCTTTAAAAAAAACACATTGTAGAATTTCAGCAACTCGATACTCACGACCCGAAACTCAGTTGGTAAGAGCAATACTACGGTGCAGCATAGTCGCGTGTTCAAGTTCCATCGGGTCGAAAAAAAAATTGTATTAACAATCTTAATGAAAATATCTGCTTTAATTTTCAATAGACAATGTCAACATTCTATTCTTCTTTACTAATTTATTGAAATTAATACATTACAGTAAACTATTGTAATATTGGTTGCAATGACCGAGAAAGATGTAGCTTCAGCGAGGTGCAAAATTGAATACAACATGCATGACGGGTAGTATAAGTTTTGATTACTTAAGCATGGCTCTGTCACTCGCTCAAGGTTACGCGATAAGTGCCTACCGCTCGCTGAGTGCGTCGACGTCGGCGCTAGCCCTCATACAAACCTTTTATTTATTAACATTTGGCTTCGCACGACTGCACAAAGCGGGCAATATTATTTTCACCTCACTGAGCGCGTGTTTAGGTTCCTTTTTCCTCGTAGTAAGCGCCTGGTGTCATTAGTCAGATTTAGTAGTCTATTATAGCGTAGTTATTTTCGATTTTGTATGAGAGTAATATATCTGTTACGTAGTACCGACGATTCGGGACCTTTACAGGTCCCAGTCAACCGTGACCATGGGACCTGTAAAGGGCCCGAAACGTCGGTTTGTTTGAAAAAACAAATATACGATTTAAATCCGGAAAAATAGTTTCATTTCCTATATTAATTTTAGCTTTTTTGTCACTTCATTTTTAGCTTGCACATTCCCTAACATAATTTTTTTTTGAAACGCTCTAATCATGTCCAGCTCCAAACGAGGCTTCAAATTGGTTTAATTATAAATTTTACTTCTGAATAACATTTCCCATTATTTAGGTAACTAATGTTAAACTAATGTATCAAATCTCGCTGTGCTTCTGCCATTGTACAGTTTTTAAAATTTAAGGTTATTATTTCTCTTACTACGAAAAACACATGGACGGAAAATAGATGATAGTTTCATATCCTTTTGAAATCACTTTACATTCCTTGGCAACTATGTTCTCATTCGACTTTAACGGAACGAAATTATCGCATGAAACTGGCATAAGTCAGTAGGTACTTGAGAATTTTCTACCGGGACAAAAAACCGAAAGTTAAACCACAGATCATTATGTCGTAAGTCAAAACCGGAAACTATTACGTCATAAGCAGAGATCGTAAATTGCAGGGTATACATAAACTTTATGTTATTCATATAGAGTGGATATTACCTCCCTTTGATGTTCCGGAATTATTGACAAAAAAAGGTAAGAAGAATAATGACCATATTTTTACTTACTTACTTTACACTACGGATGCACTAAAAGATCCTTCCTGCATGACGCACCACTCTGTTCTTGTAAATCTGGCGCACCCTTGGCAACAATCGGCGAGCACCTCACGCCGATTGGTAAATCTATTATTCACTACGACGGCAAACTTTATACTGTAAGCCATCGACACGATAAGGCTGTGTACAGATCTGGCAAATGCGCCTGTTTGCAAAGGGCTCGCGAGCTGCACACGAGCATTACGTTGTGCGATCATGTATTAACAGAAACAGTTTCTCCGCCATTTATACAAGAGGCGTTGTGGTTATTACCACGGAAGAAAAAACAATGGAAATGCCCTATGCCTCCATTCCTATCAGAACCGATGTCGCCAAAACTCACACGTTCGTAATTTGAGACACTACGAAATCTTGATAATGATTGGTTGTAGTCATTGACTTACAATTATATGGACGTCGGGTCCGCGCTAAAAAGTGTCCGCACTTGTAAGGCGCTAAAATCGTATACGGAGCGCGACACTCCGCTTTAGTCTTCATTTGTTCTACGGACAGCGCGATACTGCGATGACATAACAATTTAAATTTCGAATAGGTTGACTTGGGACATTTTTTTCGTGGTTTTTGTATTAGACCCGTCGTCCATTTATTTGTAAGTCAATGGTTGTAGTTTCAAATTTAAAAATAACAAATTCTGGATTTTTAATATAATTTAAACTTTACCATCAATACCTATTATTGCAAGTTATGGCGTTTTCATATTATATTGCAATTTCAATCAACGTCCTGGCATCTAGCGGTTAATTACTGAACCACGACGAATTGGAGTTATTAATTTAGTTCTCCAAAAAGGAAACGACCATATTGCAGGGGTATAAGCTTTACTTTCGTTTGTTGTAACAAAAAAATGATATGAAACACCATCACGGGTAATATTTTTGCTGCGACTATCATTTTTAACCGACTTCAAAAAAGGAGGAGGTTCTCAATTCGTCTGTATGTTTTTTTTTTGTATGTATGTTACGCTATAACTCCGGTATTTGTGAACCGATTTTCATGATTCTTTTTTTGTTGGAAAGGGGGTACTTCCATAGTGGTACCATTTCATTTTGAAGAAAATCATCCACCTCGAAGGGTGGCTGTTCACGCATGAAGATTCATTTTTATAAATAGCGCCTAACATTAATTTAGGAGGAATTACTTCAATGGTTGATTTTGCTATTTCTCCAATTCAAGGCGTTTTTTTCTCAATATACTTTGAGTAGTGAGAACCGATTTTTATTATCTCCAGTGTCAAGTCCTGTATAGTGGCGAACTAGGGGATATTTCAATAAAACTTAGCAAATAGACGTAATTCCACGTACTTTTGAGGTCGGTTTTTTTAGTACCCTGTACTGAGATTATCGTACTTCAAAACAACCATACCGTACAAAGCGAAAATGGCAGACTGAGCTCTCATAGGTTCTAAGAGACCTATGGTTGGCACGCGTGTGAGGCTAACTAACAACTTCTACTGTATTTTCAGTTCTGTGGTTATTACCATAGCGCCTTTTACACATGCATGCGTCTCACGCTTTTTTGCAAGGTTGAAAGTTGCATCTTGGCTTCGATTCCTTACAATATTTTGTAAATATTATGTCCCTTTTACATTCAGCCCCTGCCGCTGCCCCTCGCGCTGCCGGCAATAATTCCCTAAATACTGCTGCAGCAGGATCGAGAGGAGTGTGTGTTTACATACTGCCCTACCACTCACTTCGCTTTTAAGTTTCGGCAATGGCAGACGTCGAAATAATTACAGCGGCCGCGCTGTCTCTTTTTGCGATACATAATTATGTTCGATATTTAAAAAGATATCGAATACAAAAAATAATGTTCGTCGTAGACGATGGAGAAGAATTTGATTGTAATCTCATTGCTCCATTCGGACGGCATTTTCGATGATCTAAAGTATCTAAACCAACGTCTTTCTCCTCCAGGCGCTTGGCGAGTACTGTACTGAGCGTCGGAGCAGAATGTAAACACGCACTGCCGCTCGCGCTGCCGGTCCTTTGACTTCCGCACAAAAAACCGCCATTTTGGGGAGCGCCGGGCAGCGCGAGTGGCAATGGCAGTGGCATGAGAAGTATCGCGTTTACACACTCGTCCTGCCCACTTCCCTGCCCACTTCCTTGCTCACTACGGCTGAATGTAAATGAGGTATTATACGCGGTAAAATTTACTCCGCTTATTTACTGCAACATCGAAACACACCAGTGTCTTGCGCCATCTCACTCCTCAACTCCGTTCTCGAGGCGGCACCACATTCTGATTTATTTGATAGCACGATTGGATGTCTGATGGGTGAATGTAGGAAAGTATTTGAACAAATGATGCCTATAAGTTCAGTTCTGTTAAATTATTTTTATTTTATTTCATTTTTATCTTCGTTATTTATGTGTTTGTAGCGATTTGGATGTTTGTCTGTTAAGTTACAAATGTTAAATAAATAAATAAATTTCAGTGCAGCGCGCGTGCAGTGTCGCGGCGCAGTCGTCAGATCTGTACGCACCCTAAGAATACACCAGTTATAACTCAAAAATATAGAACGAAATGCATTGACTTACAAATAAATGGACGACGGGTCTAATACAAAAACCACGAAAAAAATGTCCCAAGTCAACCTATTTAAACGTAGTGACATTTAAAGAAATATGAAAAGGCTAAAACGTTGAATTTAAATTGTAATGTCATCGCGGTACTGTTTAATTTTGCTTGCTTCGCTGCCAGTCGAACAAACGAAGACTAAAGCGTGAATGACGCTCTGTATACGATTTTAACGCCCTATAAGTTCGGACACTTTTTAGCGCGGACCCGACGTCCATATAATTGTAAGTCAATGACGAAATGTTAAAAAAATTCCGAGATCTCAGAGGCAGATGTTATCCTCTTCAAGAGTATATGATATTTAGGTAAATATACGCCTATTCAGAACTCTGGTCACAAGGCACAACCAGATACCGTTACGTAATATCTTAGGGAAAATTTAATTAACACACTTGATCCACGTGGGTTGCGACAGCTGTACACCGACAGCCTTGGGGCGTGTGATTAACATACAATCTGGAATTTAGGGTCACAACTGAAAAGTGACTGAGGACGCGAATATGTTATTTTTGTCTTGCAACATCCCTTCGATTAAAAAAATTATCATTTTCGAATTACCTACAAACAAACTAATTAACCAAGTATGAAGAAATATATATTTTTTTAAGGTAATTCATTAAATGGTACTCATGCATTAAAAGTTAAACTTCCGTAAACGAATTTACGCATAATACAGGTTGCTCTTAATTTAACCTTTCTGTATTTTATTTGCTCTTGAATATATTATATTTTTATGTGATAAAGGAGTAACCACACTTATTAACGTGAAATCGGCCAGAGCCGGTCAAAAATCCACACAACTCAACATCTTTTTCACCACGGAAGAAATAAAACAATGGAAGTGCAATAAACCTCAATTACTATCAGAACCGTTGTCGCCCAAACTCACACATAATTTTAAACACTACAAAATCTTGATATTGATTGGTCATAGTTTCAAATTAAAAAAAAAACAATATGGTGGTTGACCATGGGACCTCTATAGGACCCGAAACGTGGGTTTGTTTGAAAAAACAAACATACGTGATTTAAATCCGGAAAAATAGTTTCATTTCCTAAGAAAAAACAAATTCTGGGTTGTTAATATAATTTAAATTTTACCCTGTCGGCATAACGTTGAAAGTTTATTACCATCAATACCTATTAGTAAAAGTTACGACGTTTTGATATTATATTGAAATTTCAACCAATGTGCTGCCATCTAACGGTTCATTGCTGTACGACGACGAATTGGAGTTATAAAATTAGTTTTCCAAACAAGAAGCGACCATACTGCAGGGGTATAAGCTTTACTTTTGTTTCTTGTAACAAGAAAATTATTTCGACAAACAGAAAATTGAAAATTTATTAAAATAAGACTTTCCGATTATATAAAATACTATGACAGGTAATATTTTTACTGCGGTTATCATTTTTGCACTCCAAAACAGCACAATAATAATAATAAATTTTCTAGGATTTTAGAGAATTTTCGCGAAAGAATGACACAACCATACTATACAAAGCGAAAATGGCCTATTGAGTTCACATAGGTCTTTCGAGACCTATAATTGGCACGCGTCCGACGCTAACTAACCACTTCTACTGTACATAGGGCGCACTATAAGTTTCCGGAACTGGCCACTTACATAAACAATATTTAAAAATTTTGAAATTTGAAAATGGAACTCTTTGGCTGTGGAATACAGATTGTTTCATCCGACAGTCGCTTGTTTTTACATTGTGGCGTCATTATAGAAATTGGTTGTCTATATCACCATGGATTTAACTCGTGAAAATCTTCGTAGTGTGATTTTCTACGACTTTAAATGTAATTTAATACCTCAGCGGAGCTTTACTCGGCTTTAAACTGCATTTGGCAATGAAGCACCATGCAAGACGACTATTTGTAGCTGGTTTGCAGAATTCAAACGCGGTCGTGTAAATCTCAGTAACGAATTTCGTGATGGTCGCCCGTCCACTGCTGTGAACAACATGAACATCGATGCTGTGCGCCATATGATCAAAACAGACAGGCATGTGACATACCATGAGATTCGGTCATCTTTAGGCTTAGGCATGAGTCAAATACAATCAATACTATACAAACGTTTGGGTGTGAAAAAACTGTGCTCTTGGTGGGTCCCACACAATTTGACTGAGGCTCAAAAAACGGATCGCGTCGCTTGGTGCAATGCCATGCTTACCAGATTCAACGAAGGGGCGTCAAATTTGGTGTGGGACATAGTAACAGGTGACGAAAGATAGATTTATAGTTACGATCCCAAAACAAAGCAGCAATCGAGCGTGTGGGTCTTTCGAGATGAGCCGAAACCAACCAAAGTGGCGCGCTTGTAAAGTGCGTCTAAGTGGCTTATTGCTTCTTTTTTTAATAAAACTGGACACGTGGCTACTGTTGCTTTGGAGAATCGTTGTACCGTGAATAGTGATTGGTACTCAACCATATGTTTGCCGGAATTTATTGACAAACTCCGTAAAAGTAAACTTCGTATCATTTTGCACCACGATAATGCCAGTTCTCACACGGCCAAACAGACAAATGAATTTTTGAATGTGAACAACGTTAACCTTATGAGCCATCACGCGTACTATCCTGGCCTGGTACCTTGTGACTTCAAAAATTAAGAACCAGTTACGCGGTCAACGATTTTCATCACCTGAAGAGGCTGTCGAAGAGTATGAAAAATATGTTTCAGAGATTTTCACGGAGGAGCGACATAAATGTTTTCAAAATTGGTTCATTCGTATAAAGAAGTGCATTAACGCTAACGGAGAATATTTTGAGAAACAATAAATTCATTTCTGACTATTGATAGTATTTTTTTTATATTCATTCCGAAAACTTATAGTGCGCCGCACGTATTTATTGTTCTGTGTTCTTCACTCTCATTACATGGACATCAAGCTTTTTTTGACCAGCTTATTGCAATTTCTAGTAGAAAGGTACGTATGGTGATACCCTACTTTTATGCGTTCTTAACAATTACAGGTTTCGGCAGAATATTCGTGAGAGCAATGTACTTCATAGTCATAGCTAAGGGCGCTTACAAATTGGACGCTTGAAGAAACGCTGCAGTGGCGCGCTTCAGTATTTTTTTTGAGCTTCAGTAATTGTAACTGCAAAAGTGGTGCGGGCGTGTCACAACAGCAACGCTGCAACTGTTTCTAAAATATTGTACGAAAATTAGCAAAAGTAAGCAGCGTCTAATTAGAAGGCACCCTAAGTCATAGATTAATTTGATATTTTGTTCAAACTGTTCATTACGTCATTACAACATTAATTATGTTAAATAAATTAATTTAGTTTTTCAATTATTTTAGAAAATTATCAAAATAAAAACGATCACAACCTGTGAAAAGAACTAAAATATTTTTTACCTTTTTCATAACCTAAATGGACTTCTAATGCGCTCTATAAGACAAAAAATGAATTGCGATCTTAATTTAACTACCTAAGCTCTTAACTACAATTATAACTACTTTACATTAGGCTACAATAATAAGGTCATAATTGTAGATATATACATAAGATCATACTATAATATTACGTTATTCTTTGTACAACATTTGATTATTACATTTGACTACTATAACAATAAATTTACATATTTTTTATTAAATTTTGATATGCTATCATTCTACGACTAGAAGTTATTAATAGTTTCTTGATGATATCACATAACTATATAAACATACAACACTTCTTTTCTTATTTGGTCGTCTGATAGATCTCTAAAAGGACTACTTCATGGTGAAAACAAGAAGTTAGTAGAATTTAATCGGAAGCATTATTGTTCCAAAATTAAAATATCTTTATAAAAATGCGTGATTTGTCCAGTTAAATCAAGAACTCAAGCTCTTGTTTGGTTTTAGCTAAAAGTATTAAGAGAGTATAAAAAATAAGTAGTATATAATTCCATACAAATAAAGCAATGGAGTTAGTATGTGTGCACGCACACCGATCGCCGTGTCCGGACGCACACATTGGCATAAATCACGTGTGGCACTCGAGTTGCACTAGAGGTGGGCGTTTAAACGAAAAGCACTTAAAAACTCTGCTTTTTAAAAAAAGCGCTTAAGCACGCTTTTCATTTTATGCGTAAGCGTTATTTTTAAACCTGAAGTCTATGCGCTTAAACGACTTTTTAAGCATCAAACTAAAAAGCGTTTAGGTGAAAAGCGCTTTTACAAGCACGCTTTTTAAACGTACGTTTTAAATTAACGTTTAAAAATATAAATAGCTTTTCCCATCTTTAAGTTGCAGTGCGGGTTGCACACGCCGTTAATTATAGAATTAATGCATGCGGTCAGTGTTTGATGACATCAATTAACTAATAGACGCGTTACTGGTCGATTGAACGAGATATTTATAATATGACGGCGTGTCGAGAGAATGGGCTCGGTGGCACCGATTGCTATGACGATTTCCCTCGGATTGTAACGTTATTGATTTCTAAACGAAAATGATTCGATTTAAATCAAATTATTTCTAAACGCATGTTGAGGTAACACCGGACACTGGAAGAAAGGCTCAGCTGTCACTGGCGCAAGAAGGGTCGTTCTTGACAACGTTAGCGCGGTTCGCACGCATTCCACGTGTCCGGAACGTCTATTGTTTATCCAAATTAATCTCCATTATTTCGTAATGTTTATAATTATAATTAGATCTAACTATTAAATTGAGGCTCAAGCTACGTTACACCGTTTTTATTTTTTGATACGCCTCGCTCAAGATACGAATTAACGCAATATTTGGACGACACGAATACTGACCCACCTTTGCTTATTTATAGAAACATATTTGATTTCCATTTCATAACCATGGTCTCGCAAGTAAGATGCGCAATGCTGGTATAAAAATATCAATATGAATTACTGCGTTTGTCAAATATTATTTCAATATTTTATGAGAATACTGTGATATACCTTAATTTTTTAATTACAGAATTCACATATTTGGCTGGACACGTCGAAAATGCAGTGTTAATCATTGTTTGGCGGTATTAAAACGTCACTTGAATATTATTTACGTACGTTCTATGGAAATTAAATTGAGCAAACAAATAGTGGTGTCACGTACATTCGATATTATTCATGGGGCGGATATAATTATTGAATTGTTGAGTTAAAATCTGTTATTACCACTTTGTCATAACTTCTGTTGACACATCGCACCTCCGGCGAAACTGTGGCTATACATAACATTTGAAAAAAATTACAGAAAACAAGATGATAGTTTTATTTTTTTGTTTGTAAAGCTACAGAGTATATTTAAAGAGTTCTTCAAATGCGTCTGCTTGCGGAAGGCTCGCTTGTTTCGCTGTCACTCGAACAAACGAAGACTTGAGCGTGAATGACGCTCTGTATACGATTTTAATGCCCTATAAGTTCGGACACTTTTTAGCGCGGACCCGACGTCCATATAATTGTAAGTCAATGAGTTAAGCCAACATTATACCGTTGTTGGTGCGGTATTTTAACATTGATTCTCGATTTCACTAATCGGGTCCATCACTATTTCATGAAGTTTGACATCTGTCATTGTCATGTGGGAAAATTTTAAAGCGTATGGTTGATTTAAATTTTGATCAGAAACAAAATAAAAGTAAGAAGCTAAGTAAAATATTATTGTGTAATTTGTGGGAGGTACCGGCCTTGTTAATGGCGTCGTCCGCCATGTTTTTTATATTATTTTTACAAAACCACCGTACACAGTCATTTTTACTTGACATTGGCGAAATCATCGATTATTTCGATGCGGCCATAACATTTAAAAGAAGAAGAAGATTTAAATTTTAGGGCAAATCACACATTATAAAGAAGAAGGTGAGATCTACTGGGTGAAGACGACCAAATAATTCAAAGGCTAGGTGCCGCACTTCAATATCTTACGGAATGCCTTTCTGAACTCAGGGTTGAAGATTGTATAGATGACAGGGTTCAGAAACGAGTTGATGTAGCCCAGCCAGGTGGTGAGGATGAAAGCTGTGACTCCTGGTGAGTATTCTTGGAGGTCCAGCTTGCCACAGATTGCGTCGAACACATTTATTGTGAAGAACGGTGTCCAACAGAAAAGGAAGACTCCTGCGGGTAGAAAAAAATAATATTAATCAGGCAAATGCCTTCAAGTTACTTACCTATTATCGGTGTTTTGTAGAAAGGGCGTAAACGACATTTTGTGGATTTTTTACGGGATCATGTTTTAGGCACTACTTAATAAAATTGAATGTTAAATCAGGACGTAAATATTTTAAAACAGTCGTTAAAACCTGACATCCTCCCCCGAAAAATCTACGATATGTTGCTTACGCCTTTACTACAAAACACCGACATTATGTGCAGATGTGGCAAGATTTGGCAAACAAATTCTAAATTGAGATTAATACATTTCTTTCTTTAGTTATCACACAAAAAGATTAAAAGTCATAACAATAAAAATAATATAATTTAATTATAACACAGAAATACGTGTATTTCAAAGAAGAATGAATAAGTAAATTACTTATGAGCCTGTACTATGAGCACTTGAGTTACGAAATTAAGGCTGCCTTTCCACCAGAGATGTGCGACGTAGCGTGGCGGTGTGCGAGGAAAAATCCACCAATAGGATTACTTCGTTTTCCTATCCTCGCTTAGAACAGCTCCGGTGGAAAAGGGTTAGCGGACCTAAGTGTTTGTACCTACATACAAAATAGCGAGAGATGTGAGCGAGGAATGTGTGTGTGGGATGCGGGCGAGGAAAGTGTGTAAAATTGACACTGAAACGTCGCCACCGCTCACCCCACCTCACCGCCTCGCTATGTCGCACATCTCTGGTGGAAAGGCAGCCTAACACCAGAACACCCAGGCCAGAAAAACTCACATCAATCACAGGGCGTCGTCTCCTGTAATGACAATCGTCTCTGTCATTTTGAAAAAAGGAAGATAAATTTAATAAAATAAATTTAACTTATGTTTGTCGGAATCGATGTCATTTAATCATTGTAAGAATGGCTGGTTTCTGTGTTGAACTTAGCTTCTCGTGAATTATAGTGATGGGATACTGCACAGTTACTTATTCTCGGTCTCAATTTACGTCTAAAAGCGGTTACACACGATAACTTCTAGCAGCGATACTGCGATTTAGAAGAGAGTAGAAATAATTTCTTACTACGCCACAACACAAAAGTACACAGTAAGAAAGATAAAAAAATGTAAATTAAAATGAAATACAAAAAGTAAAAAAAATCATAGTAATAGGTAATAACAACAAAGCAAACATTAAATATTCAACACAATTAGCATAAATTTGACAAGTGCGTAAATAAACCAAAATAAATAACGTAAATATTTATGTAACGTAGCATGTTGTGTTCTTGGGGCGTTTTCTTTTACATGTATAGAATACTTAAATAATTAATTGGATAGGTAGGTACATACAGTGATAAGTGTGCGTAATGGAGTGTCCAAAATTTACAACATATAAAATATTAACGTTGTGTCGATGCAAACGCACGTTCTCATCGCGATTAGCCGTCGATGCCGTCGCTTATGTTGAATCATTAAGAGCTCTCATGCCAAAAAAGTTTTGACGTTGTCTCCGCCCAAATTTGTGCAACAAATATATGCCTGAAGTTCGCGTGACATGCGACAGGAGATGTTGAATTTTGCGCATTAAAAGTACCAAATTCGTTTTAGCGGAATAACTCTAAAACTAAAGGGATTAAATAAAATCAGTAGTGACAGTTCTCGATCATGCATAAATATAATTTATTATCTAATTTTTGTCGTAATAACCTGTAGCATTTCGAGGATGAATCGAAAAAATGTGAAAACTAGAGGTCATTTCGTGATTTTTATCTATCGAGGAAACTTTATTGTTCTATGTTTCTGATTAGTGTCTATGCTTGAATATATCGTGTAGTTACTCATACAATATTTTATTTTCAACTTTAAAGTGGATATACCCTTCTAAAATCAAATCGAAGATTAGGAATTTTTGCTCTGCTCCCTCTTAAAAACGTTAATCGCGCGTGATCGTGTACCAGGATTGCGCGCGGAAAAGTCTGCACGTGCAATCCCGCGCGATTGCTCGTGATAATTTTTATTACAATGGAAGATCGTCCGTGTAAAAGACAATTATAAAACGCACGATTCATGAGTGCAATCGCGATGTCTTTCCCTTTTCCTTCCAACATCTTTACACGCGCTCTCAATCGCACACGATAGCTGTATCACGCGCGAAAGAGTGCTTTGCCCTCTATTGGATCGCTGCAGATACTCAACGTAAAGTAGCAAATGTTGTCCGTTGCCGGTGTCGGTTGATAATGCTAGTGTCGCTTCGTGTTTAAGCCATAGTCTGCGACATTGGCCCTTTGCGGGAGCTAAACATTGTTCCAAGGCTTGTGAACCGTCTTCGACATGTAGGTTTCACCACGTTGTTTTCCTCCATCGTTAGTTTATCATCATAATGTATGTACATAATTACTAAGAAGTTTATGGCGCTGTGAAATTTATAACTACATAATATTAGTAATTCACAGGGGATAGACGCTCATGCATCATCTCACAAAACCTCAAATGAAACGGTACGAGAAGCGTGTTAAGACAGTGCAAAGCGTGAATTTTATTTTGATTTACTGTGAGACACAGTGCGCACCGCCGCCGGCACTACCAGCAGATGTTGAACGCGTAGCTGTATATTAAATTTATTTAATGTGACACAAACAAATCAGAGCAATCGGAATCTCCTAGATGCTGCCAATAGTAGTCAGTAGAGCATAAAATTAAGTCTTACTACTAAAGAATTAAACCCCAAAACGACAAGAAACTCAGCAACGTGTTCTGGATTTTCTTCAGAACCTGATCCCCGATTTAGAAGTCTTCGGTATATTAACCGATTCGTTCGATTGGATATTGTTCTCGAATCGAAGGGCGCTTTCCGAGGTTTTCAGAACATTCTGAATTAAACGTTCGGTCCGGATTCGGATACGATATCGTTGTCCATCAGCGTTTACGAAGTCGGTGAAATAGATTATATCCGCTCACGCGATTCATGCGTCTCTGGAAGCATACCACACCTAGAGGTGCCGGTGATGATTTTATACCGATTTATCGGATATCGAAGTTATAACAGGTAAAAGAACTAATACTAATTGCTATTTCGGTAACTACTCTAGCAAACCATAAAGTTTTTAATGCCTGGGTCTGTCATTTAAAAAAAATAAACAACTTCAAAAATACGTCACGACAATCGTGTGTGTTATTGTTTGGGCTGGTGATGTCGGTGTTTATTTATTAAAAACATACCTTAAGTTGCGTTTTTTAAGTTTACCCTGAATATAAATGCTTATAAACTATACTTTAAGGAGTAATTTCATGGTAAACATTAGAACCACTCAAACGGAATATTATCATATTTACCCAAGTACACCAAAAATTTCATTAGTGCTTTTTAAGTGCAGGATTTGCGGTGTATTGTGATTTGCGGTACTGCATTTTATTTGAGATGTTTTTGTTGTAGTACGGAGGGTATTTATTTAGCAATGCAGAATAATAATTTTTATTTTTAAAAACTTGTATTTAAACTGAATCCTTTTCTAATTTGCGAAACCAAATAGCCGCCATTTTGCGGTAGGATGAGCGCATCGCGTGAGCGGATAAGAAAAATGAAACTCCTTTTACGTACACTTTTAAGACTTGAATGGCCTAAAATATAGGAATGCATTAGTCTTACATTAAAATAAGTTAATAAAATTGCACAAAATCCAGATTTTATTTAAAATACTAAGAGATTTCCATATTACATTCTTGCTTTGTAAACAATAGGACGTTCGGTAAGTTTCATTCGATAACTGTGTTCTGAATAACGTTTGTAACCTTTGCCTGTTCAGAAGTTCGAGTAATCATACGGGTGTGACGTCATTGCGATTCGGTTTCGAATACGACAGTTTGACGTTCGATTCGGGTGCTGTGAATTAAAATGAAAAGAAATCGGTCAACAACTGAGTTATCGTAAGGTTCTGAATTGACCCTGTGCTCAATTTACAGTCACGAGATTCGATCCGTCCACCACTCAAAAGAGAAACATCTATTCTCCCAATTAACTATCACCGCTATGAGACTTTTATAGGTATAAAAATAATATATCCCACGCTTCTAAAAGCCCTGTATTACTTTTACATAATATAAAGGCGCACGTACGAAGCCAAAGTTGCCTTATTAACTCGTTATTAAAATGATAGCGTGTAACACAGTCTTAATTTTACGTGGCTTCAGCAAACTTCGTCCGGGGCGGTATGAGAGAGATGTTTACGAAGCTATCAACGCTTGATGACGGCGAAAATTGAATGACATTGGTATATTATACTTTAATTTTCACGATGACCAGCACCAGGTCTCATTGTGTTGACCCATTGACTAATCCATGGGTAATTTCATTAACCTGTTGCATGACATAAGGCAAATGTCCATAATAGAATGTCTTGATGGAAATAATTAGACATCAATAGGTGATTTTAAAGTTTTATTGAATAGATATTCAATTATTTTTTGTGAAATTACTCCACTAGTTTGTTGTAATCATTATATTTTTATTGAATGGATATTCAATAAAAATTTAAAATACAGTGAATAGCGACATCTCTCGCTAGGATTAGTAGCTGTAAAGGTACTAACTGGGTGATAAATCTTTCATAGATTTCTCATAGATGGCGCTACGACTAAAAAGTCGTTGAAAAACCAAATACAAAGACACGACGCAAGCACATAGAAAAATTCGCTGGGTCCGTTGGTTCGTTCCGTGGCTTAGTTGGTATAGCGTCTGGCACGGTATGCAAGAAGACGTCGGTTCGAATCCGACCGGATAGAAAGAATTTTTTCTGAGTGTTCGATCTTTGTATTAATGATTACATCAATAGGTGATCTTAGAAAAGCGTATGTTCTAAATATCATAAACGGTAATGTCGATTGCTTTAACTTATTGGGTGATATTGATTTCGTTTAATGTAAGGACAACGGCACACCAGACTACACATTTTTGTTCGAAAATCGCCTCCAGTGCAACGGAACAAGATAATGTGTCAATGTGTAGCTTGTTGTGCTGGCGTTTGTACCTACGCGTTTTATGAAACACTGTCACCCTCTTGCAGTTCTCTTAGCGAGGGCTAATTATAGACAAAATAGTTTTCTATGTAGAATTACCAAGAGCTTGGATAGTGTGCTGAGCAATCATGACCTGGATTTTGATAATATTCAATTGTAATGTTGAACGCTAAAGTAAAAACTCATGGACATTCTATTCAATTTAATTGAATAACTTGTGATTTTTGGCGCAGGTGTTGGGTTTCTACTTTTATGTAAGTGCATGTTTTTAATGGTGGCACTTCACCCGGATATGCGTATTTGATATTCTTGGCAAACAATCACTATGTGTAGGTAGCATGTGGGACAAAGTATTTGCCTTGTTTGCCTATTCGACAAATACAGCAAACACCAAATTCGCGTTACCGCGAGCTGGTAGGCTTTTCGACGCATGAGCGTCGCAAAACCGAATAGGCAAATACACACTCACACATATTACGATTGCTTATTTATAATTATTCCATGAATATTTTTGATATTACTATGTAATTTAACTCTTATTCTAGATTTTATTAGATTCAGTCAACTTTTACTAAAGAAATATAGTGTTATTTGTTAAAATTATAAATGGAAAAGCGCCCAGGTTTTAACCCGGCGCAAAATCAAGGGCAAAAACTATTTACAATTAAATATTTTGTTCAAATTAAATGATAATATTAATAATGGATTTGCTTAAAAATCATATTGATATCATCAAGCAGCCTAGAGGCTCCATCCATCTTCGTATATAGTTCTCCCCCATGTTTCCGCATTTATGTCGTTCCCGTGTCACATGCATCCAGTTGCGGCCCCCGAAAATTTTAATGTTGTAAAAGTTGCGGACGACTTCTGCCGCGCGTGTTGGCCCATGGTCGCCACTCCATAATCCTCCTTGTCCACCAATCTGGATCCGTCCTAGCTATGTGTCATTGTCTCAATTTTGCATACAACGTCCACGTCTTTGGTTATCCAATCCTATGGTTATCCGATCGAGCAATGTCATTCCTAACATTGCTCTTTCCATTGCCCACTACTTCGCCTGAGTCGTTGTTTCCGTGTCATAGGTAAAGTAGCAGGACACACTGGTTTAAGACCTTAGTCTTTAGCCTTTGCTGTATTATTGATATAAAATACAAAATGTCGTTAGACCTTTGCACTTCAATCGTTATTCATAAAAAAGCGAATCGTAATGTGCATCCCTTGATGAGAATCCTCTTTTTCGTCCAAAAAGATTTTTTATGTCGAAATTTGTAATAAGTATGGAATTATATCGAATTCCGTAATCTCCGTTTTTGCTTACGATTTTGGACAGAAATGAGTTAACCTCGGTTTTGGGTAAAAAGTAGATCAAAACCTGGTTAATTTGGTTATAACCGCCTATCTCTGGTCTAAATTGTGTTTTTTTTAACTTTTTTTGGTTTCACTTAAGTGGTTTTGATGTGTATGTTGGGTTTACATATGAGTGTTTGTAGCAATTAGAATATTTGTAAAGGTACTGATTATTAGGCCCAACAAGTAATATTGTACACAGACGTTAGTAAACCTAATAAATAAATAAATAAATGTATCTAGTCAAACGTGTTATAATAATTTATTTTCTATATAGTTTTAAATGGAAATTTCGTTTGTATTACTTGTGCCTTCCATGAAAAGCTTTCCATTTTCTAGTCGCTTCCCCGAACATTGTTTAATCGGAGATCGGTGTGTGTCGAATGGAGGTAACTGGAAACCACAGTGCCTTCATCTGCGTATGACATGGTCGATTTCATGTAAATTATATGTAAATAAAATATCCACTGCTATCAAAAATAGATAGTCGATAGCAAAAAGTGTCAATATTTACGCAGCGCCTTATACAAACATCACTTTTATATTCAGGCTATAAGGAATAATACACAATTGTGGAAAAACTGCCGAATAGGAAGGATGTTCTGTTCATAGTTGAGAAAAGTTAAATGGCTCTCGTGAGGACCAATTTTCGTTTCATGACAGATAGGCTGTTTTAAGACGTGTAGAAATGTACTTGGATGGATGGAAACACAAAAAGAAACCTATCCACTAGATACTTACGACTTTCTTGTGTTTTTTTTGTGAACGTTCTTGAGAGTGATTGATGTATTAAGAGATTGATAGATATGATTGAAGAAAGAAATCTAAGGCTTTCATTAAAATGAGTAACTTACAACACAAGTACTATTCTAAAGATTAAAATAAAAAAAAATGTACCTATTTATACACAAGACAAGGAAGTTCTCAAGAGTTCACTAGGGACACTATCAAGAAGACTTAGATCTGGGGGTCAATTCATAACCTTACAATAATTCAGTTATTGATTGATTCGATTTGATATCGTGCGATTTCGTTTTTATTCACAACAACCGAATCGAACGTCAAACTGTCCTATTCGAAACCGAACCGAAATGACGTCACACCCATCAAAAATGTTAAAAATGTATATAAAAAGACTTTCATTTTTTTTCTAATCTATTTCACCGATTAACTCCGCAAATGCTGTTGGGTAACGATATCGTATCCGAATCCAAATTTGAACGTTTAACCGAATAGCTCGGACAGTGCCCTTAGATTCGAGAACGATATCCAACAGAACGATTCGGTTAAAATATCGAAAAGTTCTGAATCGGGTTCCTGAACCAATTTTGAATGGTTGACTGACTAAATTCAGAAATCGAAAACGAAACTATTTACAACCGAATCGAGCAACCTGTGACCGGACACAACAAGGCCGTAATCGTATTAAATAAAGCTAAGTGTACAAAAAAGATTAAAGACTGCGTTTCTGATATTAAATTTTCACCTATAATTATTTACAAAATATACTTTTCGGAATGACTTGGACTATGAAGCAAAATTTGTCATGGAAGACTTGTTCGCTTTTTCTATTATACCCCTTCATTCTTTAGTATTTTATTATTTACTCCTATTGTTTGAGAAAATCCGTAAATATAACTTAATTTCATCCAAAATGTCGCTTCAGTGATTCTTCCTTTTCTCTGTCAAATTATATATACAGGGTGACAAGTTGAACGAGATAAATATTTAAAGAGGCGAATGTGTAGCTGATACCCATACCGAATATATAAAAAACAACACGGAAGAATTTTTTAAGGAAAATACTGCCTCTAACATTTTGTAATATTCTGCGCAAGCTTTGAATGAAGGGAAAATTGATAATAATAGTACTCTTTAAGCACGAAGGCTTGACACGCGGGAGTTCAATTTTCTACCACTCAGCTGTTCTGTTTCATAGAGTAGCCCAAATAAAGAGTGTGTTAGTATTTATAAAACGGCACGAAACTTTTTCTTATATTTAGAGGCGATTACTTACTTAGGCAGTACTCGTTTGCCTCTTTAAATATTTATCTCGTTTAACCAGTCACATGAGAAGATGCTTTAACGGTAGCAGTACTCACCTAAAACTATAGCCAACGTCTTAGTAGCCTTTCTTTCCTTCTTCGCTGAAGACTTTTCCCGTTTCTTCTTACTTGCTTTGTTGGCTTTGTAAATTGTGAAGCGAGCGGTAGCAGTGCTGGCCTTTCTTTCTTTCTTTGTTGTCGAACCATCGTGCAGGTCGAAGGTACTAGATTTAATGTCTTCTGAATCTTGATGGACGGCCAGTGATACGTTTCTGATAAATCAAAATTTAACATTTTAAATTACAATAGTATGTAAATAAGGTTTATAATACTGTTGTCATTTCTTATGCTATAAAGTAACGCTTGCCACAAGTCATGCTCGGTGGCAAGCGACACGCCTATCACCCTGAGACATAAAAGTCCCATGTGACTTACAGTGACCTACAGTGATAGTCCATGCACACAGCGTATTTTATACGCGCCGACGACGCACGCTTCACGAATGCAAGTTTTCGGCGCCGTAGAGGCTCAAAACGCAGATTGTTGCGTTTGTGTTGATTCAAACGCGCTTAGAACGTGATACAGACGCGCTCAACAATTTCATGTTGAAGACAACTTTTGTTGTGTTTTTTTACCCATTTCACACTTCGTGTTTAGTGCAGTGCATGCAAAATAAGCACCCAATAACAAATAGTAATAATTTAATAGAGTTACTAAATGATTTCTCTTAAATCTATTTTAGGATATGTTTAAAAATACGCATTGTGGGTGCTTTTATGTTTTTTTAGTCGCTTCACTTCAAACAAAACTAAAACTGGAAATATCTCTTATAAGAATGTGCGATATATACGCGCAACTACAGCGCGTCTGCAGCGAGTATACGCGCAAATGACGCGCGTTTATGGCGCCACCGAATTTGTGAACATGTGCAAAGGTATACTCGCGTTAAAGCGCGTCATCTGCGCGTGTTCGGAGCTCTATTGCAATACGACCTTGTTTTTACACAAAAATAAAACGACGACTTCCAACTGAACATTGTAGTAGTCGATATTCGTCGCTATATTGACGTGAATGCCACGATATGGATAATGTTCCTCTTTGGCGCACTCGTCTCTCCAATCATAACGCACGTCTGGTTTGAATTGAAAAATTTCTTTACTGTCACGTTCTTCTTTTATCTGAATTGATACGCGAATAAGCGTTGGTTTATTAATGTTTCCGATTACCAGAAGTGCCGATCTAAGTACTTACCTCGTATCCTTTCCATTCTTCTTCCACTTCTCATTATCACACGCCATATTTTTTAATACAGTGGCGTCTTTTACTACTGGAGACCCTGGAGGAGACACGTGTTCCCGTGCGGTATCTTCCAGGTTGGAAGGTGCGTACCCTGAGTCATTGTTCCCGTTTGGATCTGGGACGGAAGACTTTGCTTTTTTTTGCTGTGAGCTGAAATCGTTTACCAATCTTGATTAATCCGTACATAATTGTGATTACCTACGTTATTCAAATTCTGTTGAACGAAAGAGTTTTGTGTGTTTATACTATCAATTGAATATTCGCACTTACGTTTAGATTTTTTTAACTGATTATGCCAAGAGGCATTTAGTATTTAAATCGAAAGTGAAAAATAAATGGTGCCGTTATCCATGCGATGTTTTTAGTACTATCTTTTTAATATGTAATTGTATTCAAGTCTGAGAGTGAATAGGCATAACTTAGATGTGTATGCTACATCGTCGACCAGTGCCTCTATCATGAGATTACAGTGGCAATTATCGCTTGCGACCGCGTAAAATGTGTGAATTCAAAATGTTTTTCCTTTTTGTGACCGCTAGAGGCGCTGTATAATTTGCCATACAAAATTGTGAAGTAATTTATGAAGGCGTTAGCGACAACTGTCACAGTAAACTCGCGGTATAGACACTGGCGGTTAGATAATGGTCAAATGCGCAGTTTAAAAAAATACTGAAAAGCTGTTGATTGAAAAAAAGTCCGTCGATCTCTCTCCAATGCCGATTAAAGAGAGTATGTGTTTAAAAATGAGAGAAAATGCGTAGATGTCTATGTTATAGCGTTATTCGTTTGTATCAATTATGATACAAATGAATAATTAATAAGAAAATTATTACTTATTAAATAATAACATGGCAGACAACCATACCAATTAACTGGTCCCAAATTCCTTTACTATGAGTACAATAACAACGGAATTTGATCTGGGAAACTACTCAGAACATCTAGTCAAGAACCAATTTAGAAAATTTAATTTGCCAAATTGGTCCCATCGGTCACCATCGATCACCGAAGTCGTTCTTTAAAAACAACACTTCTAATTTTGAGTTTACAATAAGTCGCTGCCATATTCCAAACCTCACCTGTCGTTTTCCTCAGTGACAGTGGCTAGCATGAACTCCGTGGACTTGTCGTTTGGTATCACATGACAATCATCGATGTCTGTGTCCAGGTTCATTGACTTATCATAACTGAAAACAACATCACTAAATTATTTACCAAAGAGACAAAAGGCGTATTTCAAAACAATACTCCAAATCTAAAAGACTATAACCTCAAAAAGGGAAAAAAAACATAATAATGATGCCGTTTGATGCCGTAATTAAGATACAGCTAATTCTTTATAACTTAACATAGGCTGCTACAGGTCTCGATAAAGACCGACTTTTCATCATAATAACGCATTTAACTTCTATTAGCAGATAACATCCAACGAGGAATCCCCTTTATGGCGTCATGTAATAATTTGTAACGAGACGATTGGGAACATAGCATTCGTAATGATTCAGTATAACTTTAGATCCATTTATAAGTTGTTTGAACATGTAATTTGAGCAACGAAGAAAGTCGAAAATTAATAAGCTCAAGAGTTTTAAAAATGTGTAAATAAAATAACTTTATGAACTAGCCATACATGTTTGCTTATATAATTTTAGATGTTACACAGTCCCCGCGACTTCGAAACCCTAAACTACTTTCGACGTACTTTGCAATTTACTTCGACATTTAGTGAAGAGCAGTAGCATGTCTGTGTTACCACAAGTAACACGATCTTCTTTTACTAATCTCGAGGTTGAAGTACGAGGATAATTTTAGCTATTACTCAGTTCCGAATGCCCTGGAAAACATAATCTATTTTCGATGTACCTTGCAACGTATTTTACGTAGTTTACTTCGACATTTAATGCGGAGTAATGGTATCAATATGTTACTACAAGTGCTGCAATTTTCAATTACTAATATAATTTTAGATGTTACACAATTCTTGATGCTTTGGAAAACTTAAACTACTTTATATGTACTTTGAAATTTACCTCGATATTTACCGTGTCGGGGTACCGACACGTTACTTAAAGTCGAGGACGAAGCGCAAGTATAACTTTAACTATTAGACAGTTCTTGGTGGTCTAGAAAACCCAAACTACTTTCGACGTAATTTACAATTTACTTCGTGAGTTCGGGAAGTTGTTTTTCTCTTTTCCGATGTCGTCGTAATCAGGTACAAAAACATCTGTAATATTTTAGGCAACAAATACCGAGATTTAACCATCGAGTTTTGTAATTCCCAGCCTAAAATGAAAATTTAAAGCAAGTTTCGTAACGTAATTAGCAAAATCAGCGAGGGAAGCGTTCGAGCGCTATGTTAGCTGTCTTTCAGAACAAGAGAAATGTCCATTATACTAAATTCAGATTTAGTAGTTAATTTATGCAGCCATTAATTTTCGTGAGGTATATACTTTATTAATGATAGCACCTGTTACAATTTACAATGTGCAAGAGAATTGCTTTATAAAACTGTGAGTTCCACTGGTGATGTTAATTAAAACGTTTTTGTATTTTTTCTGGGACACACGGGACAACATTTTTATGATTTTATATTTTCTGTAAGTTCCTTCTGCTGCAATTGTCATTACAATAATATTTATACGGCTACCGACTATGTACCATGAACCGCTCATATCACGAAATGCTTTGCTTCCTCCTTCCTAACGGAGCCACCACACTTATCGACATGGCATCTAACTTCCTTCTCGCTGTTATTCGAGAACGTATCATAATAATATTATTATTGATAATATCACTACTTTCATTTATTTCCAAAATTAAATGGAAGTATTAAAGATTTACTTAAATCAGTCACTGATATTAATTCTCTACCAAGACATAAATACAAAAAAGCTTACACTATTTGGAAACTGTTTAAAAATTTTTCTATGATAATATGAATCTTGTGGTAGGAAATGTGTAGGAGATCACCAGATTTATATTTTATTTTATGGTTTATTATTCTGTTTTGCGTCGTCGAAATAATGGCAATTACAAAAATGTTTCCGGTGAAGGCGTTTCATTCACAAGTGTTGTTTTCACTAAATTACACCTTTAACTGATATTTCTTTAATTTTTCAAAATTTGGTGCCATTATGATAAATAAGAAGCTTTTATGATCGATGCTAAATCAAGACCAGAATGTTCCAGATTTATAGAATATATAATAATAATAATAACGCGCACAGACTGATAGCCCCGCACTAGGGAAACCCTGTATCTCGGGTGCCATGGACACACACATAGACAACCACAAATTACACGCCGACATTTATTTCTCTCGTGAGTTTTCACGAGAGAAATAAATGTCGGCCATATAAATATTCGTCCTGATACGGGATTCAAACTCGGGACCTCTTAATGTGGCAGTCCAGTAACCGTTCAGCCACGGAGGCAGTTAAGTTAAGAATTCTTAGCTTTAAGCCAGTTACATAGAACAAGTGAATAATTATGCCATCTAGTGCTTGGTAACGGAACTCCTAAACCAAACAGTTCAATAGGTTTTAATAGAATTGGATTTAGTGTAATCAGTTTCGACGTTAGTAATAGTAAACCTGACTGGATTCAAATAAGTTTTTTTTTCCCAAAAAAATTATTTTTTTTCGTTGGATAATTATAATATCTATATATGTATATCAAACGAAAGACATTAATGCCATTTGATACCATTTCTGCTTTTGGCGATGAAGCACTATGCAAGACGGCTTTTTAAAGCTGTTTACAATCCATTCCAATTCCAACGCGGTCGTGTGAATCTCAGTGATGAATTTCGTGATGGTCGCCCATCGAAAGTGGCGCAAAGAGGCACTTTAGCCTCTAAGTGGATGATTGCTTCTTTTTTAATAAAACTGGACACGTGGCTACTGTTGCTTTGGATAATCATTATACCGTGAATAGTGATTTGTACACGACCTTTTGTTTGCCGGAATTTATTGACAAACTCCGTAAAAATAACCGTAAACATCGTATCATCTTGCATCACGATAATGCCAGTTCTCACACTGCCAAACAGACAAATCAATTTTTGAAGGTGAACAACGTTGACCTTATGAGCCACCACGCGTACAGTTCCGACCTGGTACCTTTTGACTTTTATTTATTTCCAAAAATTACGAACCAGTTACGCGGTCAACGATTTTCATCACCTGAAGAGGCTGTCGAAAAGTATGAAAAGTATGTGTCAGAGATTGTCACGGAGGAGTGGCATAAAAGTTTTCAAAATTGGTTCATTCGTGTGAAAAAGTGCATTAACGCTAATGGAGAATATTTTGAGAAACAATAAATTCATTTCTGACCATTTATAGTATTTTTTCTTATTCATTCCGGAAACTTATGGTGCGCCACAAGTATTATTATTATTGTTGTAAAATGTATGAGTTGTTTATTCAAGGAAAAAATTATTTCTATTTCTAAGTACTGAATAATGTTAGTAGCATAGTTATTACCTATCTTCATGATCGTCTTCATTGCTCCCCGAGCCCGTGTTAGTAGGCCGGTCGTCGTGCAACACGGTTTCAGCCAGTTGCCGCGTCTGCGCTACGTTTTCTATTACCACTGCCGTCGTCATTCCCGTCGGGTGGTCAGACATAGGTGGCTTCTTCGCTGCTCCGTGTTTCTTTGCTCTGATTCTTAACGCCTGCAAATCATCGATTTATGAAGAATATGTAAATAATGGGTAGAAAGAACGTATACAAAATTGCTATCAATTTTAGATTCGACAGACTAAAATCTACACCATTCATTTAAATCAATACATCCACCGACTAAAGCACGTAAGTCAAATTCATTTACTTCAACTCAAATTGTAACGGCGACGTCTTTTTCAATTTTATGGTTTTATTAACGTCTTCGTCTTTTGTTTGTTTATTCCTCTGGCCTATCGCACATAATAACTAACAATATTAATTAAAAAAAAATGCCTTATATTATACGATTTAATTTCAAAGTGTGACAACACTGTCACTTTGAAATTAATGGTATACGAATGACATACATGTAGCCCAGTTTTTGAGACAAAATATAATGTAATATATGTTTTGGGATGATCTATGAATGATTGAATTGTTATTTATTGCAAATAAAATTATAGTTAAAATACATAATAGCTTAAGTATAATAATAGTTGTAAGTCAATGTGCAGGCAATCTTAGGACAGACATTTGAGATATGCAAAAGTGGTGCAACCAAAGTACACTAAATAATAAGTAATAATAAAAATACATACATACGTAGGTAGATACACACATACATAAAATAATAGAAATACATACATAACAATAAATAAATAACAATATTGAATGCTTATATATTTTTAAAGGAAAAAGAAAAATTAAGTATAAATATAGAAAATAAATTAAAGGATAGTAGACGACAGATGAAAAATTTAGGAATTGAGGAAGTGATCCTTGACACGTTGCTTAAAGGAATCAAGAGAGTCATCGAATTGATTTAGGGAAAGAATTCCACAATCTGGTCGCAGAAACGGTAAATAAATTGGAATAAAAGTTAGAGGTATGATATGTTAAGTTTGAGAGTATCAGAGGAGTGAAGGGGGCGGCAGAGTGTAGAAGAGTGGAAAGTAAAGCGATCTTTAAGATAAGAAAGCGTAAAGGGATAGAATAGCATTGAGTAAAGAAGGAAAAGGATAATATATATAAATACTGTGTTAGTTGCCATGTGCATTATGTGCTTAAGCCTGTCGACCTTAGAATTATATTTTAAAGTTTTAATGTCTGTATATCACTAAAGCAATAAATTCAATTTTATTATTGGTACTGAATTAAATTTAATATTTTCTCAAAAAAAAAATTAAATAGGTAATAAGTTAACCAAAAACCTAATAAACAAAGAAGTGAATGTTACTCACTCTAAAAATATTATAGTAGAGAAACATCATCATAATACAGGGGATATAAAAGGAGCCAAGTGACGAATAGATGACGTAATTCTGACTATTGAAGAGGCACTCGTCGTTTTGCCTGTCCGGCGTGTCGTTGAGACCAAGAACGATGGGAGCTCCAATGGCGGCCGATATTAGCCATACCAGGACTATCGTGAACCATACTCGGCAATTGTTCTTGTGTTTCGCATATTTTATAGGTTGAGTTACTGCTATGTACCTGTGAAATACACACCAATTTTTTTTACAATCCTCCATTAAAAAGGCAAATTTAGAATTAATACGTAAGGGCACGTTCCCATTATGTTGTGACCACAGATAGTCTTGCAGTTTAAAGTGTTGTTCACGACTTTTTTGACGTTACGACGACAGTCAGTCAAGACAATGGAAAGAGCTACAACACCAGTCGTCTGACGATAAATAAAACATCACGATAAAAACGTAACAACAGATCCGATGATCGCAGCTACTATTGTCGTCACGTTTTTATTTATCGTTGTCTGCACGTGTTTTGCTCCCTACTCTCCCCTCTCGTCCCCCGTGCCCTCGGCTGAGCACCAAACTATTTTGTCGTGCAAACGACAAGGCGGCTGCCGTGATCCGATAAATTGTCGTCGCGATACAATGGAAATAGCTAGACACGACAGTCGTAATAAAACGACCACGACACATAAAAGCGACAGCCGTCCAAGGATAAGTAAAACGTTACAGTACAAATCGTTGGGACACCGAGGTCATCTAGAAATGATGAATTATGGAGTAGGATCTTCCACACGGTTTTGTTATAAAGGTGTATGCTAAAACTCTAAAATTGATGACTCTTGAGAAGTTACAAAGAAACATCTAAATATTAGCGTTGATTAAGAAAGTTTGAGTAGGGAAACGCATATTTAACGTAGAGTCTCAAGGAAACTTTATGGACTTGTACGGTATTACAAACTTATCTCTCTGCATAAACACTTGCAGCATGTCTCATATGAGAATATTGAATAATGTTGTAAAGTTTTGGTCGTAAGGAAAAAAGCAACAAAACAGGTATTATAAAATCCTAATACGACTTTTTTACTTCTGTGTTATCTGATTTGGAAATTGACTATTGTTTTTTTGGAAAATTTACCGTGTTAGTGTTTATTTGGTGCATATCATGATGTTTTACAACTTTAATTGGCTCTGAATCTCTTGAAGTTAAAAAATATACTTTGCCTATCCCGGTCTTTGAATATAACTAACAACTCATTCGTTTTCAACGCAGTAGTGTTACTTGATTTCAGTCTTTGTACATTTATAGTTAACGTGGTTTTAACTCACCTATCAATAGATATAGCTACTAAGTTGAATATGCTGGAGGTCGAAGAGGTGACGTCCATCGCGATGTAGATGTCGCACGTGAACGCCGGAAGACCCCATGACCGATTTACCTGTAAACAACGAGATTTGAGGTTACAACTTTTACTTTTAAATATGCAGAATAAATTAGATTAATAATAAGCCTCCGAGACTTAGATGTTTTTTTTATAACCTATTCTGTCCCATTGCTAGGCAAAGGTCTCCCCCAAAATCCTCCACTGCTCCCTGTCTTTGGCGATGTTCCACCACTCCCTCTCAAACCCATCAAGATCATCCCGCCAAGGCCTTCTCGGCCGTACCCGCGTTCGCCTTCCATCCTCAGCCACCCAAGGAGTGACGAGACGTTCGTCCACTTCTCGGGTTCCATCCGGCTAATATGGCCCGCCCAATCCTATTTGAGCCTAGCTGTTTTGCTCCCCACATCAGTAATGCCAGTCATCAGCTGCAGCATTGTATTGCGTACTCAGTTAATACGTTTAAAGCCCAGAATAATGCGTCCCATCGCCCTCTGGCATCTGGGATCTTGAGTTTAGACTTCTGGAAGTCGGTCGGCGACCATGTCTGTATGCAGCATAAATTTATTTTAATAATAATAAGCCTCAGAGATTTAGATCTCTAAATAAATGCAATAAGCGCCATCGCGAGAAACTAGAATAGCTTTGATAAAGTACAGCTTGTCAATATAAAACAAATTAGTTGCAAAAATAGCTATTTGGTACACGTGGCGACATCTGGTGTACCAAAAGGTAAATACCCAACCACGCCATCTTGTATCGCGATTAGTAGTCTTCTTGATTTATTGGTCCTTGGTAATAATAATGTGCAAGACAACCACGTACTTATTACCCGCTCTCAAGCTAGGAAGTTCCCTGTACCCAGCGGAACGGTATTCACTCTGGGGCACATCCCATAACAACCAGAGCAGAAACAATTTAGAAAAAGTCATTGGCCAAATTGATTCTTGGTAAAGCCCGGGACCTCCGCATCCAGCGCCCAAAGTGTAAACCGATAGAAAGAAAGAAAGAAAGGGAATTTATTCAGTACAATAATTACAAAAGCAGCTTAATAAAATACGTTCGTGCCCCAACCGATTTTCAGTCGAACATAAACTACGAGACTCAAAAAACGCGACTCACAACTCACAAGTCTGGCTTCACCCATAGTTCAGGTATATTTAGAGAAGATTTAAGGTAAGTTAGTTTAAAAAGTCATGGGCATGAACAAGCACTGGCTCAACATAAATGCTGCTGATGTCCACTAACCTAATATTCCCTCAGGGCCCTATTAAAAGAGATCTATGGTTATAATTTAGTGGTGTAAAGCTCAAATAAGACTATACGAGGGGCGGATGAAAAATCTCTTTTGACTATTTATAGTACGTACGTAGTAGGACGTATACGTTGTTTATTCTTTTTTCAAAATGAGTGACTTTTTGTTTATTACTTACTTTGATTTGCATATGCCTTGCATAGACAAAATAAGTAAAAAGTAAAAAAATTTGCAACATCTTTTTTAACAGACTACATTTCATACTGAAGAAACAAAAATAGCCATAGTCGTCATTTATTTCATGCATAAGTAGATTACTTTTCAGCCGCTTCTCGTGTCTCTGTACTTCCACCAGAACCATTTCAGCTTAAAGACGTCTAAGGCTGGATAAAGACCTCCTTAAAAATTGCCACAACGACCGGTGTTTCTGCTTCGTGCTTTTTGAAATAGATTACTGCTACCTCCAGGAGGTCATCAGTCGATCTCGTAGGTGGTCTGCTCACACTTCATCTTCTAGCATGCGGTCTACACTCGAAAACTCTTCGAATTCAATTTCAAGTTCAAAACTTTTATTTCGGACATTCATCTGTGCCAACAAGTTGCCCCTCGCTACCAGCGCCCTACACTTTCTTTCTATCTACAGATCATCTTTTAATGACTCTGTGACCTACTAGCCTAGGTACTGTGGGAACGTAGCCTTGGCAACAGTGCAGTGAGAGATACTATTTAATATTAAACGAGGAATATAATCTATTTTTTTCATCTCTCATCATACTCTTTTGTTCATCTAGTTCTAAATATAAAACCACCTTCTTATTTTTATACAGTTCTAAATATAAAATAATAATATAATCTATCCAGCCTACGCTACAGTACCTACTTCGATTCGGTGACACTTTTAAGAGGAGTGCCACACAGTGTAACTTCTTCTACTGCTTTATACACTAGCAACACAATATATGTCGCGTTGTACCTAAGGCCATCAGCCTCTATGTATTTTTCACAAGCAACTTTTCGACCATCTTCTCTGGCTTATGTTGCTTAATCAGGATCAAGTCCTGTTTTAGTTTAATAGTTTAATTGGTCCTGATTAAGCCTAAACCAGGGTCAATTGCAAATCTCCTATATCCTATATAAAGGATTAAAAGCTTTGAACAATGTTACTTCATAAAAATAACTAGTAAATGTCCATTTATCGGCAGTTTAACAACAATTGAAAACACACGAAAACATATACCGGATGGAACATTGTATAAGTTCCGGGGATATCCGGAGTGTCGTCATACCAACATCCGGTATCTGTTCACTTCCGGCGGTCATTACGTCGCTGTATTGTGTTGAGTCTTTTGTTATTTCTCGTTTTATTGGTTTTTTTTTTCTATTTGTAGGATGAGGTGCACCGTACTTTTGGGGAGAAACTTGTTTGCAATTAAGTGTTAGCACGCCAATATTCGAGCAATCTGTCGTAACTGCAACACAAAATATAGGTATTTTTTTATTCATTTGCGAATTATTTTTACGTTCCTGATCAAGTCTGGTTAAAGTTCATCGTGATCATGATGGCTTCAACGACTATTTTATTACTTGAAAATAAAACTCATAATTTATGCAATTAGAATTTTTATAAGTTATGAATGTATGCTTCGCTTATCTAGGTACTAGATAACACAGAATAAATATGAAACTGAAATATAATATTTGGTTAAAAAGAATAAAACCAAAACATGTCATTCGCTCCCATTACCCCATAGTTCGGGAAATGAGAGCCGGCAAGCATCCTGTATGTCAAATAGGGGCCATTATTAATAAATAGTCTGAAAAATATACAAATTAAAATAATGAAATAGATAAGTTAAGTTAAAAACAGAAAAACAGAAAGTAAACAAGATAGTGTTAAAGGTATGTGGAATATCCAGTAGATACTGCAATGGGGTAAGGAGAGCCAAATAGCTGTCATTCGCAGCGTAACATCAAAAAAAAAAAAACAATTATAACATTTCTATTTTTAATGTAATTTTAAGCATATCACCTACAATTCGATAGATATGGTCACATAGCTAGTATTCATCATATTAATTTCCTGAACTGGCCACTTACATAAACAATATATAAAAAGTAATTACAACATTTGAAAACGGAACTCTTTGGCTGTAGAACACAGTGTGTTTCATCTGACTGTCACTTGTTTTTACATTAAGGCGTAATTTTAGAAATTGGTTGTCTACATCACCATGGATTTAACTCTTGAAAATTTTCGTAGTATGATTTTGTACAAGCTTAAGTGTAAAATAACAGCTCAGCGGAGCTTCGCTCGGCTTCAAACTGCTTTTGGCGATGAAGCACCATGCAAGACGACTATTTGTATCTAGTTTGCAGAATTCCAACGCGTTCGTGTGAATCTCAGTGACGAATTTCGTGATGGTCGCCCGTCGAAAGTGGCGCAAAGAGGCACTTTAGCCTCTAAGTGAATTATTGCTTATTTTTTTTATAAAACTGGACACGTGGCTACTGTTACTTTGGAGAATCGTTGTACCGTGAATAGTGATTGGTACACGACCATTTGTTTGCCGAAATTTATTGACAAACTCCGTAAAAATAACCGTAAACTTCGTATCATCTTGCACCACGATAATGCCAGTTCTCACACTGCCACACAGACAAATCAATTTTTGAAGGTGAACAACGTTGACCTTATGAGCCACCACGCGTACAGTTCCGACCTGGTACCTTGTAACTTTTATTTATTTCCAAAAATTAAGAACCAGTTACGCGGTCAACGATTTTCATCACCTGAACAGGCTGTCGAAGAGTATGAAAAATATTTTTCAGAGATTGTCACGGAGGAGTGGCCTAAATGTTTTCAAAATTGGTTAATTCGTATGAAAAAAATATACGCTCTTATAAAATGAGATTAAAAAATTTCAAAATGATCTCACTTAAAAAGCGCAGAGATCTATTGGACCTAGCCTTCCTTCACAAGTTATTTAACAGGATTGACTGTCCACAACTGCATCAATGTTCAAAGTAAGCGTTCCCCATCGATGCCCGGTAAGAAGATAGTTGCTCTTCTGTCACCACCACACTGGAGAACGAAATTGGGTCTCACCGGTCAGCCGTCTATCCAGACTACACAATGAGTATAGTGCTACAGTAGATATTTTCTCGGACTCGATACCCGTTTTCCGCAAGGCAATCCTTAGCAAGGAAACAAGCAGTATTCGTAGCATTAATTGCAAAAATGTATGCTACACTAAACCAGTATAGGATATTTTTTATTCTGATTGTCATGTTTATAGTTTTCTTTGTATAAATACAACTGTAATATTAACACTATTCTGCTCTATTTAATGCAAGCTGTGTTTTATCTTTAAATAGTTGTGTATCTACCTAAACACCCTCACCATTGTAAAACCTACACGTATAGATGTAACAATTGCTGATGAACCTCAATAAATAAATAAATAAATAAGTGCATTAACGCTAACGGAGAATATTTTGAGAAAGAATAAAGTCATTTCTGATGATTTATACTATTTTTAACCGACTTCAAAAAAGGAGGAGGTTCTCAATTCGACTGTATGTTCTTTTTTTTTTTGTATGTATGTTACGCGATAACTCCGGTATTTGTGAACCGATTTTCATGATTCTTTTTTTGTTGGAAAGGGTGTATTACCATAGTGGTCCCATTTCATTTTGAAGAAAATCATCCACCTCAAAGGGTGGCTGTTGACGCATGAAGATTCATTTTTATAAATAGCGCCTAACTTTAATTTAGGAGCAATTACTTTTAGCAATTATTTAGTTGATTTTGCTATTTCTCCAATTCAAGGCGTTTTTCCCTCGATATACTTTGGGTAGTGTCGTAGTGAGAACCTATTTTTATTATCTCCAGTATCAAGTCCTGTATAGTGGCGAACTAGGGGATATTTCAATGAAACTTAGCAAATAGACGTAATTCCACGTACTTTTGAGGTCGGTTTTTTTAGTACTCTGTACTGAGATTATTTCTTATTCATTCCGGAAACTTGTAGTGCGCCTCACGTATAAATACAATGGTATCTATGCATTTTAATGCTTACCTGGGATGATGAAATTTGGCAATTTTATAAACGGGGAGTGAAAAACACACAACCATCTAAAACGACTAAACGCGGAGTTCTGCGGGGGCGGTCGCAAAAGACGAACGTTGTTGAACATTAACGAAGCCATAGGAGCGCCGTTTGTACAAATACGAGCATTGGGAAAGTCCAGTTTAATACTGCTCTCATTACCCTTGGGCTCCCAATACCCCACGTTCCCCTACAATTAGATTTTAACAGAATGACAATCATCATCATTATATCAGCCGGAAGACGTCCGCTGCTGAACATTGGCCTCCCCTAAAGATTTCCAGACCAGCCGTTCGGACGCGACGTGCATCCATCAGTTACCCGCCGCTGATTCGGTCACGTAGAGAAATGCCGAGCATTGCTCGCTCCGTAGCTCATTGAGTGAGTTTGAGGTTTTTATGAGGCCCATAGTAATTGACCACGTCTCAGAGCCGTAGGTCATCGTTGGCAAAACGCACTGCTCGAAGACTTTTGTCTTCAAGGACTGCGGTATTGCGGACCAAAAAGCGTCCCGGAGCTTCCCGAAAGCTGCCCAACTGAATCGGATTCGACGGTTGACCTCTTTCTCGAAGTTGGCCCTGCCTAATTGAACAGTTGGTCCGAGGTAGACATACTCATCAACAACTTCGAGAGTAGAGGTTTCCACTGTTATATAATAACAAATATTATTATAATTATAATATAATCTCAATGAAGACTCAACGGAATTACCTAAGAAAATTAGCAGAATTGGGCCTCTGTTCACACACCGCTTGTGTGTCATCATGAGAGCCTTGCGCTAAATGTGATTACAGAGTAATTAAATAACAGCGCTTTCGCCTGATCTGACACAAAAATAAACCATCTCTAATATGTGTTCAACATCGACCCATATATACGTCCCACAGCTGGGCACGAGTCTCCTCTCAGACAAGGGTTTAGGGAATAGTCCGCCACCCCGTGCCAATGGGGTTTTTTCTTATAACATCAAGTGACGGGACGAACAAGTCGTGCGCCTGATCTGTCCATACCAGTTGCGGTGTCCTGATGATCTGAGGGGCACTGCCACTGCGCCCGTCTCCCTGAGACATAAGTAGACAAGTCCCATGTGCCTGTAATTTCACCAGCACCCTTCAAAACCGAAACACAGTAATGCTGACATTACTGCCTGGTGGCAGAAATAGGTAAGGTAGCAGTACTTCCCTGGATGAACTCTTTCTCAGGACCTCTACTGCTACTAAAACTTGGTTGGGGACTTAACACGTTATCCGAGAGTTGTGAACCTTCTTCGACGTGCAGGTTACATCAAGATGTTTCCCTTCATCGAAACGTGGTATATTTCGAATTAAATATCGTACAATATATTCGGATTCGAACCTATGACATCTTTTGGCTTTACGTCTAACAGAGCACCACGACTTCTCTAAGCGTTACTTTATCTATTTTTTTACACAAAGTAGGCAAACCCTTGATCAAACGTCCTTTTTCAGTCTGGCTTCGAACATCTCCAAATTATAGTTTTCGGGGAATACATTATGTATTCCAATTCCTTGCTTGGATCCATCATATATTTTCACCAAACTCCTAAGAACAGTTTGATAGCTAAATCCCTCAGCACATAAAACACTTACCCGAGCATTATTCTCAGCCAGCACTGAGACTGAGAATCACTCCCGCAGTTTTACGACTGCCGTTGCGAACTATCAACAAATTAGATCGCGTTGAACCGACGCGCCTTTCTAGCCACTCTCTCTCTCTATTCAATTACGTTTAGTGTCAAAATGGTGTCAGCACGAACAGTTTGTTATAAAGATTGTTAAAAATGTACGGAAATTTTTATATTATTTTCAGACGAATTTCGTTGTCAATCAAAAGCGCACCGTATATTCATTGAAATAAATTTCGTTCTTATCAGAATCTCGTGATTTTTAATTTACATAAATAATTTAAAGAACACTATAAAAAACAGACCTCAGAAGTTCGAGAAACTACATCTATTTGCCAAGTTTTGTTGAAATCGGTTACCGGAAAGTGCGCAAAACCGGATTCATCCCTTACTTTGCCACCCTTAGAGGTTATTTTCTTCAAATTTAAATGAGACCGCTGATTCTTTTTTGTTGGAAAGAAGGTAATTCATCCTTTCCAACAAAAAAAAGAATCATTAAAATGGGTTCACAAATGACGTAGTTAGTAATACTGTCAGGAGTTATCGGGTAACGTGCATATAAAAAAATAGAAACAAATTAAGGGTCTCCATACAAACTTTCATCCCCTATTTCACTCTCTTTAAGATTTATTTTTGTGACAAAAATAGTCTAAGTCCTTCTCCTAGGTCCCATCCATCTCTATACCAAAATTCTTCGAAATTAGTTCAGCTTTCGCATTTATAACATTAGTTCGGATCATGACATTATTTATATAAAAACACTCCACTTGTAACCTTACATCGTCATCCAACCTTTTTATCGCCCTTCCGCCGGTTCCTGGCTTTTTTTTGGTACTGTTATCATTGGAAAATGCAAAGGTATTAATGCGCCATAGAGCCAAGACTTTTGCCTTTTCCTCGCCATTCTGATTTTGTTCCGCCCCATCGCCACACCCTGCTCGATCGCGGCAGCGAAGAGTACTGCTCTAATTTGATTTGCTTCTAATTTTGATTCTTTTACCCATTTTAATACCAATCTGTAATACCGTATAACTCGGCCCTCTTAGGGTAAGTGTCTGGACTGTTTATGTTAATCCGTAGTAAGGGACTGTTATACTGTTGTACCTGTTTTTATGTACCTTTTCTTGTATTGTTACAGCATTTTTTCTACTTTAACTTTACAATAAATTTCTGTGGACCTGAAGTTTCCTATTTTATTGCCGTGATCTAGATCACGGTGCATAGTGGTTTACGACCTTTTCACACTAATTTATTATTATTATTATTTATACAAAGAAAGACAACTCGGTCTGTAGCTCAGTTGGTAAGGTGGCCCTGGTGTGGCAACAGAAGTTGGCTCTATTACATCACAATTACAAAACTTTTCTTCTAAACACACTACCGTAATAATTTCATGGCTAAATATACAATTAAAAATAAAGTACTAAGTATTGAATGGTATTTTACCATTCAATAATTTCAGACTGGGGTATTATCCACTCTATGCACATTACTTCCTTGAAGTTTAGGTAGGTAAGTATATTCTAGCTAGTACGACTCCTCATCATCACGTTCCACGGAGTCACGGCACCGCAGATCCCTGTGTTTTGGTTGTTCAAGATTTACGAGATACGGGTAACGAAAGCTTTCCAATTTCTATACCTATGTCCTATCTATTTTTTATGGAGAGCGACTTGTATAGGCGAATGTTTTTTATATTTATTATTTTATATATATATATATATTATTTATATATATTATTATTATTATGAAATGCAGAGGTTTTAATGGTTTCTCATTTGCCAACGTTGCAAAGAAAGTTGTCCAAAATGACAAGTAATACACGGCTAAATTTTAAAAGGTTTCGACCACTTTTATTAAGATGCTAGGTCCTCCAGTGTGTAGTCTGCTATTATATGTATACATAATATAAACATATATGTTAGAAATCTGTTATAAAAATTGTAGGGATACATTTAGCGTTATAAGCATTTTCAGGCTACGTATTGGTACGCGCTTTGCGCGCTCCGGGTCTTTCCCTCACCGCGCCGTCCGCATAACCTGTGTCACGGCGAGGTCATCAGTTTAGGGTTGTTTATGTGGTCTTCTTTATAGTGAATTAATAGCACAATGATTTATCACGTAGAAACCAAGTAATTTTGACACCATTGAATTACATTTTTGATCTCCTAGTACAAGAGTACGTCCAGGGAAGTACTGCCACCTTACCAATTTCTGCCACCAAGATGTGATCATTAGTGTGTGCTGCTTTAGAAAGGTAAGGGTGCTGGTGAAATTACAGGTATATGGGACTTGTCACTTAAGTAGAACTTTGTCGGATGTAGCCACGAAAACTTGTGGCAGACGAGAAAATGATGAGTATGTACACGATACGAATGCTTCCGGACAGAGGCGACTTATGGTAAAATGCATTACGAGTCTTCCAGGTACTACTTTTACTACCGACTGTGTGGGAAGAAATATTATTATGTTATTTTATATGTTGACTACTAAACAACACCCGTCCACGCGCATAAACATTCGTTTATTGACAATGCACCTCACCTCGCACTGCACAATAGCGGCAGAGCGCGTCGTGTCGGGGATAGACAACATTTTTTTTCTTGTCCGGCGCTGACACAGTGTACACAGTTCGTATGTAGAAACGACACGAATTCTTGCATAGCCCCAGCGACTTTTCTTAGCGTGGACACGCGACCTCAGGGTGACGAGCGCAGTCGCAGTGACCCTAAGATCTTTGCGATTTAAAGCTCTGAGTGGCACTGCACTTGATAGGCGTGTCGGTGTTTACCACCAGACGCACGACTCGAACTCGTCCGTCCCGTCACATAGTGTTACAAAAGTCATTTGTTAAATCGTACTTAAATAAGATTCAAACCCACTGGCCCGATTTTTCCGTTACAATCGTTTTTAAAGCATACCTCTGCTCCCAAATGAAAACAACCACTTATCGTCTCCAATATCGAAACGTTAGTCAACAACGTAAATATTATCGAGATATTGATGATATTGATCGAAAATTGGCACAGATATCACCAATGTAAAGGTGTGTTTGCTTTGCACTGAACCGAGAAATCGAAACGATCCTCCCCGTATGACGTACCATTCCTTAGATAGATTTGTTTGTCACAAAAACACAATGCAATAGCATATCAAAAATTCGAAATGACAATAGTACGAAAAAAGTAAGACAACACAAATAAAACATAAACATTGAAACAAACAATTATAACGCAAGCAAAAAAAAAATGAAAAAAAAATAATATTGAATAACCTTATTACTATTATTATATATATATTAACCTTATTATTATTATGATACTTATTTTATAAAAAAAAGCGATCTCAAAATTTCGTGGAATTTGCCAAGTTTTATTGAAATCGGTTACCGGAAAGTGCACAAAACCGGATTCTCCCCCTAGTTTGCCGCCCTTAGAGGTGGAATATTTTCTTAAAATTTAAATGGGACCAATACTGAGTTATACCAAAATAGGTTCCTGCTGAGTATTCGCGTAAGATTAAAAACAAAAAAATTTAGAACATTCTCCTTTTTTGAAGTCGGTTAAAAAGGACAAAATACTGTCCTTTGCTGTACGTCTGGCGCAACCTGGGCAACAACCGATGAACACCTTACGCCAATTTGCCACGCTGGCAAGCATTATAGTGCAAACGATACAATTAGAAAAGTGGTTTATTACAAAAGATACTTATTTTATTTCCGACAAAGTCTAAAATATTTTTATATAAGCCACATGTGAAGAATTCAATTCTCCGTGATAGCATAGGTAAATCACTGTATCTGAAGATAAAGTGAATTGTTATAACATGGCACGTCTCACGGCTTCTAATTAAGGATAGGCGAAGCGTGAAGCATGGCGGCTCCCAGAGCGGTAGCTGTTGCACATGAATGAGGCATTTTGCTGCACCCACTCCCTTTTTTGCCGATCAAAACTAAGGCTGTGTACACATGGCGCAGTGGCGGTTTTTGCCGTCGTGGGGACACATGAGTTGCTGCGCTATCTCTCAGCACTAGTGACGCGACTGCAATCAACTGAAACCATTCATTAGTAGACAATTGCGGTAGCGCTCGCCACCCGCTGCTACCCCCCCGTCGCGGTGCGCGATGCGCATATGCAAGTATGTAAACAAATTCAAGCGCGACTACAACTTCAACAGCCTCTGTGGCCGAACGGTTACCATACTGGACTGCAAGGTAGAGGTCTTGGGTTCGATTTCTAGTCCAGCAGAAATATGTGTATGGACTACATTTATTTATCTCGTGAGTTTGGATGTAATTTGTGGTTGTCTATGTGTCCATGGCACCCGCGATACAGGGTTTCCCTAATGGGGGGCTACGACTTGTTGCGTTATTATTATTATTAACTGCAGCGCTGGTAGTGCCGCTGTTGTTACGGCACCGTGTATAATCAGCCTAAGGTGTGACGCAGACGTCCGCTTTTTAACGGGTGACTAAACTCAGTTCTAATAAAACCCAAAAGCTAGTCTGGGAACTTTTGCGGTAGGTATTCTAGCTGCATATAAAACCTTATCCCAGCTTTTCCCCTACCATGCAGCTGCTATCGCCCCCTGCACCGTGCTAGTACGTAAGGGTTTATAGCATCTGAACCCGTGGTTGGTTTAAAGTTGTAACGGAGCTCGAATGAGCCCAAACACGTGTATCGTGTCCCCTGGGTCTGGTTGCTTGTCAAAAATAATTAAATTTGTGTTGCATCCAGTCCCGGGTTCAGTTGCACCTCGAGAGATGACATTAAATTTGTATCGCCTGAACCTGAGTTCAATAACAATAAAAAAAATATTTAATCGGAATAGTGTTCGGAAGCCCATCAGTCCATAAAGCAACAAAATGTACTAACATCTGTCGAAAATGAATTCGGGTCCAGGACCTCTACGATACTCGCATTTGGGCTCATTCGGGTTCCGTTTCAACTTTAAACCAACCCCGGGTTTAGTTGCTACAAACCCGTACGTAAGTACTACTATACAAGAATCAAGACAGCGCCATTGACAATACTGGCCACTTTACCTACCGTACCACGCACAGTGCAACGCTCTGTCGCTCCATTACCGAGAAGTGTTCAATATTTAGGTTCTATAACTTTACCATTATAACATCAGGCCTAGACCATACTTAATGTCTTAGAACATTTTTAGTGCAAAAATAGTAATTATAATTTTTCATTGGTAAAATAACGATTTATTTATTGTAAATATATTTACACATTATTACCGTTGAGAACTTATGAACTGCGAGAAAGAATCATAATAAAAAGAAAAAAAAAACTTACAACATTTAAAATACAAGTGTGGAAGGGTTTTAAAAGGACGTCTCAGAAGGACTTACATTGACCAGATTAGTGATGTCCTCAAAAAGGCTGGGATCCGATGTGACAAGAATAAAAGACGATGTATTAATGAGTTGATGTATGTGAGAATGACACAGTTTTCCTACCTTATTATTTAATTAAACACCTTATGATTTGGGGAATAAGACATACAGCTATACATACCGGTTTAACCGGCCTAAATAAAATCAGGTCCGTTAGACGTGACCGGCAGGGTTCGGAAGCATATTCATTCTGAGTTTACGTCATATTCCCGACACGTTTTCGATTAGACCTCTATCGCTGTTGATAGGTTAAAAGAACAGGGATTTTTATTAAAGGGAAGATTAAAAGGCTTTGTCAAAGTAAATTCATTCCCTTCTGCACACATTTTATGTCCTAACTTTGACTGGAAAGAATTGTCAGTTAGTATTATTGCTGCCTGTAGTAGTTAGCTTTAACAAATATTACTATTTCTGTCGCCAAGCAGTAATATCAGCATTACTGTGTTCCAGTTTTGAAGGGTAAGGGTGCTGGTGAAATTACAGGCACATGGGACTTGTCACCTAATGTCTCAGTGTGACGGGCGCAGTGGCAGTGCCCCGCAGGTCTGTGCGATTTAAACTGTAACGGTTATAGAAAGTAAAAATAAATCGTTCTCTATCTATATATCCTATGAATAAGTTTCAATGTAAAAAAACCGTACAAGACTAGTCAAAAAGAATTAACTACAATGACACTGAAAATTTTATATCAGTTTTTAAGTAATATAAATATAATTAAGACGCCAGCTATTATAATTAAGATTTATGTATTATTGTAATTTATTGTTATTGAACAAAATATTATGTTGACTAACCGTTATGCTATAATCACCAATTTAGATACCTAAGACACAAGTAAACAATTTTACTTAGTTTAGGTATCACCTAGATTAATTTGCACTACTAACCTTAATTAAAGTAATGTAAACATAAAATGATTTCATTGTTTGCGACAATTTGGCGCATATATGTAAATAATAGGTTATTTAATAAGATTTATGTATGTATTTATGTTAATATTTTATACAGAAATAAATTTATCTTTATCTTTATCTTTATCTAGTTCGTCCTGTCATTTGATATTGCAAAAAAAAATTAAAATCTAAATTTTTGACTGGCCATGTTGATCTAATCTTTTAACATCTTTTGGGTAATTTTTAACCTACTTCAAAAAAGGAGGAAATTCTTAATTCGACTGTTGTTTTTTGTGTGTGTGTTAAGCGATTATTCCGTCATTTGTGAACGAATTTCGATAATTCGTGTGAGTTAATAGAAAGAAAATATTCCACCTCTAATGATGGCAAATTAGGAGATGAATCCCGCGAAATCCAATATCCACCCATTGTCCGTTAACAGACTTCAAAAGAACTTGGCAAAGAAATGTAATTGTAAAATAAAAAAAATATGTAGCTGTATTTATAATTTTTCGCGTTTATTCATTGACTTACAATTATATGGACGTCGGGTCCGCGCTAAAAAGTGTCCGAACTTATAGGGCGTTAAAATCGTATACAGAACGTCATTCACGCTTTAGTCTTCGTTTGTTCGACTGACAGCGAAGCAAGCAAAATTAGACAGTACTGCGATGACATTACAATTTACATTCAACGTTTTAGCTTTTTCATATTCCTTTACATGTCACTTCGTTTAAATAGGTTGACTTGGGACATTTTTTTCGTGGTTTTCATATTAGACCCGTCGTCCATTTATTTGTAAGTCAATGCGTTTATTGCTAGCTTTGAAATCAGCGCAGAAATAGGTAAGGTGGCAGTACTTCCCTGGGCGATTTTTTTTATAAAGAGCTCTTAAAATTTATGTTGTTGTTATTGGTTGTTTCGGTATGATATTTGGAATAAATACTGTGAATAATAAATGTGTGTAAATATTTATTTACAAAGAATAACCTCTAAAGTTTCTTACTCATTCTTCTCAAATAAATGTGCCTTACGGATGAGATTTTAATCAATGACGATTTCAAATATAATTTTTCACTGAAATAAAGATACACCTGAGTTTGAATTTCAGGAGACGAAGCTTATTTCAATTTCTTCTACAAGGTCTGTAATATAATTTAAGCGGTGTTGTGCACCGGTGTTATAAATTCCAATTAAATTATACAATTTCAAAATTACATATTCCGTAAAATCCGTAATTTTCGATGAAATAAGTCAAATTTTATGTAAAATTTTCCCGAAAATCAATTATTATGGATTTTGAGAACCAATAAAATCGTGAAATGTAATAAATTTCTTGATGAAAACATTTTAATATATTAATAAAATTTCAAGCGGATTTTGGGACGCGGAGGGCTGACCCCCCACACCTCACCTCCTAAAATCTAAGCTCGTGTCAAAATACCCGCCTTAATCAGCACATGTTATCATATTAATAAAATAAATATAATAGTTTCCTGAGTACTAGTTCGCTCATTTAGCCGCTCTCGTTCCACATCCTACCTACATTATATAGCATAAATATGATTTTGGAGAGGAATAATCAAATCTCATCCATTAAACATTTACATATTCCTCCATTTGAGACAGTAATTTAAATGTTTGTTTAATGAATTATTATAGCCTAAGTTATCAGTATACAAAACCCTTTACTCAAAAATATTTACCACACCCGCACGCAGGCACGAACGCACGCACGCACGCACGCACGCTCTCACGCACGCACGCGTGCACGCACGCACGCGTGCACGCACGCACGCGTGCACGCACGCACGCACGCACGCACGCACGCAATTTAACATCTACCAATTTTAGGTTTAAGTTTAAGTGTTTTTTTATTAATGTGCTGTTTTTCTACATTTACCTTTTATTTGTTACAGTTTTTTTCTTTACTTTACCTTTTCACGTTAAATTAATTTGTGGACCGGAAGTTTCCTATTTTACTGCCGTGATCCTGATCACGGTTGTTAGGGTTACAACCCTTTCAAACGTAGCCATAAAATTACATAAATAGGATTGCGATGATAAGATAAGAGTGAATGGCGAGAGTGAAGGAGAGAATGAAGAGGAAGAACGGTGACGGGGGGATAGCAGTGATGCCGGAGCAAGATGATTGGGATAAAGGGACGATGTTTGGTTTTTGAACATGTGCCCCATATGTTTTTTGAAAATACGAGAAATTAATGAGAAGAAGATAAAAGATAAATTTGGTGTGGTTGTCTGGACCTTGATCAGAACCATTTTCCAAAATATGAATGTTTTTTTGGAAAATAATAATAATAACGCAAACACTCAACATAGCTCCGCACTAGGGAAACCCTGTGTCGCGGGTGTCGTGGACACACACATAGACAACCACAAATTACACCCAAACTCACGAGAGAAATAAATGTAGGCCGTACAAATATTTATTCTGACCCGGGAATCAAACCAGGGACCCCGTGGCAGTCCAGCATGGTAACCGTTCGGCCACGAAGGCAGTCACAACTAAAAGTACTTAAGATATTAATAACTTTGGTGACAATTGTGTAAAAATAGGGTGGTTTGCACTTTGCATTAACATTACAAATTGTTGATGAATTTACCATCTCAGTCAGATGTGACGATGGTACCTGTAAAGACCACGAAACATGGGTTTGTTTGAAAAATCTGAAGACCAGTACTTACCGACTGCCACAGCATGATCAATGGCGTTGTACTATACAGATCCTCGCGTGTGCAGGTGTAGGTATACGCAGGGCACGACAAAAGACGTGTTTATTAGCCCCTTTTACACAGTCGCTCTACCGCGCGTGATCAGGAGGATTGTGAGCGGGAAAGCCTGCACGCGCAATTGTGCGCGATTATTGTTTGCGTGTTTGTTTGTTTGAGTGTTTGCGTGTATTGTTTGAATTGCTCACATTGATCGTGGTCGTTTTGAGTACAACGGAAAGAGCATTCGTGTAAAGGCTAATAGCGCAGAATAGACCGCGTGCATTTGGCGCGTGATTGATGAACGCTATTGCGCGGTGTTTCTCTTTTCCTTCCGTCTGTAAACTCGTGCTCAATCGCTCATGATTCCTGTGTCTGGAGAGAGACACCGTACATACATGCGCTTTCCGAGGTACAACCCCAACTGTGCACTCTCTTTTTGCTTCGATGGACTTGGCTCCGCAACCAGGGGTGTATGGAAGGAGCCTCCCAGTGTGGCGCATCGAGATAATATTATGCGCCCAGCGGACCCTGAGACGACAAGTTGGTAACGTAGACTGGTTAATCCTCAAAGGCGAAAAAACAAATATGCGCGAGTAACATCCGAAAAACTAGTTCCATTTCCAATGTGTAACAATCGCGGTAACCTCAGAGCTCGATATATTTTCAAAAATCTCTTACTGGATGTCACTAGCCGCGACGAATGCCGAAAGTCAGTATAAAGATCTATAACAAAAACATATAGGAGAATTTCGACAGCTCGGTAACTTGACCTGTGCCTCAGTTTGTAAAAGCAACGCTACGGTGCAGCATGGTTGTGGGTTCAAGTCCCACCAGTTTGAAGAAAATGTATCTATGTGTTTGATATTTTTTGAATATCTCAACAATAAAACTCGATATATTTTAGAAAAGTTTATACCCCAAATTGATCCTGTCGAGAATCGAGCTGTGCCAATCGCTGGGCCACCGATGTCACAATTTATTAGAAAACATTAAAACAAGGGCATTGTGCTCGTTCACCAGACAAAGTTAACTAAAGTAGATACGGTCAATATAACCGCAACTCCGTGTAACATGTTGTTTGTATCGATCGTCGCATCTAGTATGCTATGCAGATCGTTGAACGTAGGGCAGATACTGTAACTAAGTAACATTATCATTGGTTAGAGTTACGAGTTCTTCCCAAACCCATACGACATCGTACTTAAATTAATAGCCAACACACTTTGGTACTCGGTACTTGATGTCACGGGTTTAAAACTGAAAAAAATCAGAAAACAAAGTGCGTTTGCTAAATTGTGATAAAGTAACGGCTTACATTGTAGGCGCTGGATGGGGAGGTTCCGGGTTCGATACTCAGTAGGACCAATATTGGAAATGAACTTTTCTAAACTGATCTGGGGTTCTTGGACGTGCCCTAGAGTGAATTAATAATAATATCGCACAAACTCAACATAGCTCCGCACTAGGAAAACCCGGTGTCTGTCGCGGGTGCCATGGACACACACATAGACAACTACAAATTACACCCAAACTCACGAGAGAAATAAATGTAGGCCGTGCAAATATTTCTCCCGGCCCGGGAATCGAACCTGGGACCTCTGTGTGGCAGTTCGGCTTGGTAAGCGTTCGGCCACGGAGGCAGTTCCTTTGCTCTGGAAAAATAAAGTACAAGTAAGTTTGAGATCACGCAATTGGTGTGCTTGTCAGTCACATATTAATTTACATAATTATTAGCCCCAACCAACCACCATTTACACAGTCACTCTATCGCGGGTGATCAGGAGCGTATAGGATTATGCGCGGGAAAGCTTGCACGCGCAATCGTGCGCGATTACCTGTTTGAAGTTTTTAACCGACTTGAGAAAAAAAAGGAGAAGGTTATACGTTCGGCTGTATGTATGTTTTCAGATATCTCCGTAAATTGGTGGACCGATTTTGAAAATTCTTTTTTTGCTCGAAAGGGTGCAATCTCGTGGTGGTCCCATTGTCGCCAGGTCAGGATCTGATGAGGGGATCCCATGAAAATCGAAGGAAATCCTCAAATTTTATAGGCATGTCCGTGTATTCACCAATTTCTCCATCCATTGTGTTTCGTTACAAATTAAATAATACTTCACTTCACTTTTTATTTTTATGGCTCCATCAATATGAGAACTGATGATTTTGCCAATGTCACAGTTGAAAGAAAAAAACGAAACAAAAAAAAATTTTCGCTAAGCTCTAATAGGACATTAACCGGTGTTGGTAAGTTGGACTACGGGAGTACTCAGTTGAGAATGTAAAACAAAACAGCAAAACAATATTTATAAATATATGTTATTTAAGTGGATAAATTTACATAGAGTAACAATATGGGGGGAGAACACTAAAGTTAAGAGGTTGTTTATGTTAATGGGGCGGGGGAATTTTGGAGAAAGTAAGTTATAAAGTGGAACAGCAATATTAGGACAATTGAAAAAAATGTGTTCCAAGGTACCGTCTTCTAGGCCGCACTCGCACAGAGAGTGGTCTCGAACTCTGATTTTACGCAAAAATACAGGTGTGCAAACATGGCCTAAGCGCAAACGAATAATAGTGGAAGTGATGTTTTTAGGCAAATCGCGACGTTTAAAAAAAAATTAAATAATATTTTCCGCAAATAAAACTTGACTTTTCACTTGACACAACACATGTAATCTACAAATCCCCGTCACCATGACAACCAGAAAAGAAAATACAAAATGCACAAAGGAGTCAGTAACAGTCCCATTGTCACCAAGAAGTCAGAACCTGATCAGGGGATCCTACGGAAATCGAAAAAAGTTGATAAGCAAACTTTTCAAGTCGGTTTTTTTTAATGATAAAGTTAAAATTTTTTAAACTAACGTTCTTTCACGCGCGATTGCTCGTGTTCGTTTTTGTTACAACGGAAAAAGCGTCTGTGTAAAGGCTAATAGCGCAGGATAGACCGCGTGACACTGGCGCGTGTGGAGTGCGCGATTGCGCGCGTGACTGACGAGCGCAATTTTGCGGTCTTTTCCTTTTCCTTCTAACTTATTTATACGCGCGCAATCGCGCACGATTGCTGAATCACACGCAGTAGAATGTCTGTGTAAAGCAAGTTATTATATGACATTATAAAAAAATATCAACAATGAATGCGTAACCCATGCGACATATAACTAATACAAATTCTTTTCTCTTACAGCTTCCGCAACATTTTTCACTAATTGCATTCAAAAACCAACAATGAATCAAGCATTTTGGCAGCTACGTCATCGTTCTCGCAATCTCAGCTGTCATTAGTCAACGTCACTTGACCATTTGTTCGTCGCACGTCAATCTACCCCAATTTGTCTATCTGACTGTCCAAAACATCTGTCTCGCTTCCGCACGTGTGTAATTGCATGTTCATTGTTAAGAGTGAAAAAAATTGTCTTTATTGATATCGTGATGATTGAGAATTGGAAATAATGGATTGGTAAAAATAGTTTTTACGGACGAACAAGTCGTGCGCCTGGTGGTAAGAAATACGCCTGTCCATAACAGTTGCAATGCCTTTCAGAGTTTTAAATCGCAACTGTCATTGCGCCCGTCACCCTGAGACATAAGTTGACAAGTCCCATGTGCCTGTAATTTCACCAGCACCCTAACTATGCAAGTTAACATTACTGCTTGGCGGCAGAAATAGGTGAGGTGGTAATAATAGACCTATACTGCTACTAAAAAAGCTACATTGGCATCCGAAAGACGTTCCATTGTTAATCCAAAGGTCGCCATGACGATGGCATTAAATATTACAATTAATAAAGCGACATTTTTGTCAGCCGCTTGTTTGTAGCTTTAGAACTACCTAAAGCTGCGGAAAAATCCTTACAGTAACTAATAATAGGTTTCTCACAGTAGGCGTTACGGCAAAAAAGCCGTTTAATCAAAATTAAAGATTGACAACAAGCACATAGAGAAATTTACAATAATGCTTTGATGAAGATTCATGGATTTGTTTCACAGGTCCCCCAAATACCATGTTCTTGGGAAATTGTGGAAAAAATTATTACTAATATTATTATTATTAATAATATTGCCACATTTTCAAGGCCAAAGTACTGTTATTTCTCCTAAATTAAGTGTTTAAGAGTATACTACCTCAGCTCGAATTCAAAACTTTCCCGTACTAATGCGGTTCATTTTGCTTGGTTGGAGCGGCAAGAACACTTTCACAAGGCTTTATTTCAGAATTTATTTTTTACAAGCAAAATTACTGCCATTTGAAAAATGTATATCGTATACGTGTTCTATTTAGTTCAGTTGATATTAAAAAATCCAATGATACCAATGGTTTATGTAAAGTACTTATTGAATACAGTTTTCTTGTATTTCGACGTAAGCTTGTGTTTTTTTTTCTATCGTGACAATTTTTATAAATCGTATTTTCACACCGTATAGTAATCATTATTTTCACCTTGTATGTCGCCAATACAATTTCACCCTATATGCGGAAGGTCCGGGCAGTTGTTCCCAAGAAGGGACTCACTTCTGGAAACCGTTCCGCGAGATGAGGTTTATTCGCCCTATATGAGCGTACGAAATATCAGAAGATGCGGGTAGCAGTTCCCAAGCAAGGGCCTCAACTACTGGTCGCCTTACTGAGCTCTCTGTATTCTCAGATTTCTCTTCACATTAACACAATTGTGTTCGAGTAGTCACCCTTCGAGGGAAAATCTTAACACCGCGATTCAGAAATAACGTCAAATGGGTCAATGCCATCTAGCGGATTCTTAGAGAACTAAAAATGAACAATCTGTCTTAAGGCCGTCTATTTGTTACACACGTATTTTTTCCAAAGTGGTTGATGCGACACTTTCACTGTTATACGAAATCTACCAAAGCCGTTCGAGCCGCCGAGTTAGTATACATTCTTAAGATTATTGACTTAATCATGCCATAGCTCCGCAATATTTATTTGTATTATGTATCATAAAACAGAACATAAATATTACAAAAAAAAACTAATCAATTTGAAATCATAATAGGGGTTAAAGTATGAAATTGCCGATTTGTACTGAAAATCTA
>NW_020654972.1:10424867-10442757 GCF_003589595.1 Hyposmocoma kahamanoa | reverse complement strand
ATATATGATGAGTGATGAGTATATGATGATATGGGTCTAGATTCCACACAAATTTGATTCAAAGTGTATTCCATAGCACTTACACAAGTTTATTTGAAAAGAGCAATCCCTAGAGTTTCTTACTCGTTTCTTTCAGGGAAATTAGCCGAGTAAACGAGCAGTAGCTTAAAAATTGACTTTTTCAAATGTAATTTATTTTACCTATGTTATAAACGATTCTATGACTTTGACTTTGAGAAGACAATTTTGTGGTCAAGTTTTCGAGCTAGTGTGATTTTGATGCTACCAACTCTAGTTAATAGTATCTAAATCATGTTTACGGAAAGCCATTTAGTTTGATTAGATAGTATCTGAACTAGGATCAAATTTCGCACAGCGTTACGGAGCGCGCTCGCTGTACTTCCTCTTAAAATAAACGAGATGTCCGGACATTAGTAAACGTATCACGTAGTCTGCCGTTATACCTATCAACTTGGAAGTAGTTATATAGGTAAAATGACTCCACCAACGGGTCGGCGTGGTTAAGGCGAGATACTTCAATGTCTAGATTTTAGGAGGTGTGAAGGACCGTCTCGCGCATCCCGCTAGCCGCGCGCTAAAAATTAATATGAATAAAATAAGAATAGGCGGAGAAAATATGACACAGATCCGTCGTCGACAAGCGCCGGATGGCGACTGACGGGACAACGGGAGGCGCGGCGCGTCGTTAAACCTCTGGACAATTTTCAAATTTTGGGATAAATGTGAATTTATGAAATAGAATGAAATGAAAATGAATTGAAACAATTTATTTCAGACAGTTGCAAGCCCATATGGTGTTAGTAGTTACAACTATGTTAGTAGAAAGCAAAGTGTTCATTTTCATGAACAAGGATGGACATCCAATACATAAAGATTGGGCTGTCCATCCTCTCTGCTACCACCTTAAGAAGACTGTTGGTGCTGCCTCTCACTCTGGCCAACAGGGATATCACTCTCTTGCGAACGACTGCCTGAAAACTATCAATTCTAGCTTTCGCGAACATCCATGAGGCACAGTGTCGAGGTCGATTTAGCAACTAATAGGGCTTCAGTTGAAAACCAAAATTTAGCAGGTTCTCTGCAGGACTTTAAGAGAAATATCTGCATATAAAAATGATGTGTAAAGTTAACAATTTTACTATTTAATAATTCGTTCTACTCTTTTACTTTAGTCTGTTTTGAGGATTTTATATGATCGGATAAAGTACTTCTTATCGTGTAACACATTAACACGTACTTTAGACAATATCCTTAGGTGTATTGTATATTTTTTATAAGACCCTTATTTAATAGTAAATACCTAAAAAAAAACCGTTTTAAAAAAATAACGATTAGCACTGTAAGATGAGAAAGAACCTATTTCGGAAACTTTTCTGCGACAGTTTTGGTCTGGGGATTCTGAGGAGTACCCCGGATTTAAATCCGTTGCTCGTTGCAACTCATACTACGGGTATGGAAAAATATTTTGTTTTAACTTACATAACAATTTCCATAAAGTCCATAATGGGATAAACTAATAAATAAATATGTTCTAGAACAGAGAGTGAACATTGTAAATTTCAACCAATGTTTGTGCAATACGAGGCTGAATGTTATTGCATATCTCATAATGTCGGAGGCTTTAGAGACGAATGCCAAGGCAAATGCCTTGGAGACTTCAATTACTTGGGTGTATTGAGATTGGAATCCTATTTCGTTTCTTTACGCGTGTATTTTAATTGAATAGCTACAGTACAATTCAAATAGATTTTGAAGTATTATGAAAGTTGTAATCTAGTAGCAGCAAGCTCCTTGTGAAAGTCGCGTCACGAGTGCCGCTTATCTCAGTTCTACATGGTGCAGATCCGTCGTTATTCACAATTTAAAACCCATACACTTCAGATCATGTGTTCGACCACGTTACCTATTTCTGCCGCAGTGGCAGTACCCTTCAGGTTTTTGCGATTTAAAACTTGTGTGTAGCATTGCAACTGTTATGGACAGGCGTGTAGGTTATCATCAGGCGCACGACTTGTTCGTCCCGTCACTTAATGTTATATAGAAAAAAATCTTATTATAATAAATTTTAATGTTATTCCATCTAAGCACAGTACTCTTCTTCTTTGATACAGACGGAAATAAAAATGTTACAGAGAATTTGATGTTAGAAACCAAAATGAAGAACCCACAACCAAACCAAATATGATTTGTCGTCAATTTTTAAACTCTTCGTTAGTTTGGCAATTGTCCAAATTACACAGCTCTAACATTCTATTGGGCAGTTCTGGATAGAAGCCAGACTTTGTTAGCCAATTTCAATAGAATCCGAAATGACAGTCTGTAGACAGTTCAATTGTTGTAACCATTGGAGAGCTGTGGTTGTATTGGTTCATAGCCAATGATGTTAACAATTTTGCAGCTAAATTATTTCGCAATGCAGTTTTCCTTAATTTCACAACCATCTTGAATATATTTTATAGATTTAGACGTTATTTTGCGACCTCGCCATGCTTGTGAAGGTTAAATCGCCTGTGTTGATTTTCTTCATGCAGTTAAGTTTCCCACACTCTCTATGCACAAAATTAATAAATATAATAAATAATACAAACGCAACTACAATACCTAAAATACACTCGACACCTGTTTCGTCCCTCTGCAAGACATCCTCAGAAGTTGTTGATCATTCGGCCGCTGTGGTCGCCGAATAACAAAGTAATTTACGTAAATTTTTATCATCTCGAATCTGACAATTACTGAGCTGGAAATACGTATATTTAATATTTGCCGAAACATCGAAAAGTTTTCCCTCATTGTTCTATCGTTCCGTCATTTCAGAACCGCACGCATCGCGGACACAAAATACTGTTTTTACGTCACGAGTGCCGCTTATCTCAGTTCTACATGGTGCAGATCCGTCGTTATTCACAATTTAAAACCCATACACTTCAGATCATTTGTTCGTGAGTGTAGCAGACGTGGCATATTCAAACCCTCTTCCTAATGTAATGATGAAATAATACAAGACACCATAAAGACTTTTTATTGAGTAGTGAGTAGATGTAATTATTACTAACATTAATTTATAAGTGACATTGTAACTGACTCTATGGGTCCAAGTGACGTGAGATAAATGAATTATTATTCTATTATATAATGGTTTTGTAATGATAGACTCAAATTAGCTACACCATAAGAATGTTCGATATTATAGATTAAACAAAGCGCCAAAAACAGAGAAAGGTATGTTAATAGTATGTTTGGTTACATATGTATATGAATGAAAATGCAGTAGCGAAGAGATATAGATATATAGGGATAAAGTGGAAGTCAACATCGGAAGAGGACAGCTACGAAGAACATTTTCGAATCGAGAGATCGAGAATGATCTTAAAAAGACTGGAATGCGTAATGAGAAGAATAAGGGGGCTTTTATGAAAAGATTGATGAATGTATCTGAAGTGAGAGAGGTTTGACGTGAAAGGAGGCGATTGATAGTCTCTGCCTACCTCAATGGGAATTCAAAGGCATGTAATGAATACGTATGTACTTTAATTTCATTTTGAAGATGAAATCTTATCCAAAAGTTATAAACTTTATAGCAAAAAGTACTTAATAAAAACTTCGCACTACGATTAATTTTTTTTAGCGAAAAAATTGGAATGGAGTTTATCAATGCACCGACGGCCATTTCGAATGTATTTCACCGATATCTCGATGTTGACAATGGAAAATTGAGGCAAACGAGCCGTTTGCGCGAACGGGATGGCAGATATTTTGATTTCCTTTTTATGTACTGAATATACTATAATAGTTATAAGAATCTTTTATACTACCCACTATCTGCACTTTTAAATGAATGCTATATCAGCTTTTTTTCCAATGTAAAGTGAACAATCAATAAGAAGAGGTTCTTGACGGGAAGTGGTCATCATCACCTATGGACATTTGCAACACCAGACGAACTGGCTATGCCTTACCGTCTGTGAGAGCCATATTTATTCGCTTTTGAAGAGCCCCATAGCTCAAAGAAAACAATTCAGAAAGGAACCCATTTCACACCTTGCAGGTTCAAGGAAGGAACGAAACGATGGGTATACTCTTTTGGGACCGCCGATGGTGTAAGCTACAGTAATAGACGAATTACTCAAAACAAATACTCCACTATTGTAAGATATGCTAGAGAGAAAAGGGGGATTTAGTATCTTTAACTATAATTAATACAATACATTAAAATTTGTACGACATTAATACAATTAAAAGGAATAGAACCTTATGATTAATACAGAAGAAAGATTTCAACAATGTAAAGATTTTATTTGCATAAGATATGGATGCATTACATCTTGCCCTTCGGCCTCAATATTATAAATTCATAAAAGCACATCAATATTCCAAAAGCTATTTTTTAAATTTGTGACACATTTGATCTTTCAGCAAGCCTTTCATTTTTTGTTTGGTGTTTCATTGCATATATATTCATATTGTAATAATTTTAAAACACTGCAGCCTAAGAACAATAGTCTAGTACCAGCCTATCAAGTTTCATTGTATTTCTAGGATTTATTGCAACTGCTCTCCTAAATAGTTCTAGTAAAACTTTTCGGTGAGCCTTAGTGGCATCGTGAACGGGGTGCTGGTAAAGTTTTTCTTTTGGATGGCTACGCTGAGTGTAAATAATGACTACAATTGTCGTTAACTGAATTATGACCAGAACAAGTACATGCAAAGTAATTAAAAGAAAGTTCCATTCAGATACGGATTAGTGTAAAGACACTGTGGGTTTCAGAAACCACAGAACACCCAGTTTGTTTTAGTGACAGGAATTCGCAAAAAATGTCTTGGGATCTAGCTACAAACCCATCGACACGCACCGCAAATTCTTGAATTCCTCTAGCGACAAGTATGCGTATCTTAAGATGTGAAACGGAAGGTTCAATTTTCGCGCTGTGAGAGGGAAACCGACGGCATCGGCCGAACTAATCGCGTTCAATTTATAACACCCTTAAGCCTCAAAATCAAATAGTTGAGAGAAATCCCGAAACTTTCAAGTATTTGCGATAAAACGAAGATCTTGGTCGATGTTTCCACAGGTAGGCAGGTAACTTCGGAAAGTTACTCGTGGTTTGTAAGTGTGGACTTGTGAATGAATAACTTTACAGTAGTCAAATAGGGCGCCGCCCGGTTCCAAATATCTTATATAACAGTTACGTGTAAGTAATAATGATAATTGGGACGTGATATACTGAGCTACATAATAATAAATTAGTTTTAATATCTCCATAATCTAACATTAAGACGAGGTACTTCATCGCGAGCCTAGATTTTAGGTGAAGTGTAGGGGGTCACCCCCTGCATCCCGCAATCCCTAATGTAAATTAATAGGAATAAAATAATAACAGGAGGAGAAAGTTTGACGCAGATTATATATATATATATATGATGAAGATCCTATGGCGACCGGAAATGTGATATGACTGGCTGTGGCGTAAGGAATCCGAGCCACGCGGCTGATGATATCGAAGTACTCACGCGTACCTCCTTTCACTACGACGGCAGCGGTGCGGATGTGCGTCTTCAACTGGGTAGGAAGATGGCACAGTCTTGTTCGTTTATATTACATTGTGATCAGCCACAGAAATAAAAGAGATAAAACGGAAAAGAACAATCGTAACATTTCACGCACAAGTTGGATTTTTTCAGGGACACTGACTGCTAACGTTAACACCGATGACACCACGCAGCCAGTTTTCTTTCAGTCGATTGAATAACACAGGCAGAATACCGAACAATGGTTTCAGTCAAAAACCAAAAATTTAGCAGATTTTTTTGTAGTACTTAAATAAAAATATCTGCATGAAAAAAATAAGTACAAAGTTAGATGTTTTATCCTTAAATAAATGGTTTTCGACTTTTAATTTAACCTGTTTTTAGGATTTCATATGATCAGATGAAGTACATCCTATCGTGAAACACATTAGCACAATCATTGGACAATATCCTTATGTATATGGTATATTTTTTGTAAGACAGTTATTTAATACTAAATATCGAAACCATTTGATCTAGCAAAATAGTTTTTTCCGCTTCTCCTGTGACTCGCTTTAAGCTGTTTACATCACAATTTAAGTGACATGATCTCCACTCCTGGAAAGACAAATTCTATAGGTTCCAAGAATCTTTGCTCTATGGTATATTATCATCATTTACCCTGATGGGCAAGGGTCTTCTCTTAGGAGTGGGTTCAAGTTTTAGTTCACAACGCGGGCCTAATGCGAGTTGAGAACTTTACACGCTTTCCAGGGGTTGTGAACCTTCTTCAGCACGTACGTTTCATTGTGATGTTTCCATTCACCTCACCACTAGTGAGAGGTATTACCTAATTATAAGGTAGGTATTAACTATTAAATGTTAAGAAAATTACGTAATTTAGATATTAAAGTTATATGTACACACAGCTACTTGTAATTGAACCATCGATTTGAGAAGCAACCTGCTCCCACTGAGTTACCACCGTTCTCCATTCAAAATTACATAGGAATAATTTTGCAAATTGAAAATAGAACTATTTTTTAAGAATCTAAATCGCGTATATTTGTTTTTTTTTTTTAAACAAACCAACGTTTCGTGCTCTTTACAGGTCCCATAGTCACGACCATAGATATAAAAAAGGGGAGATATGTAATGACGCTATGTAAGATCGGGTACCGATGTTGCCACTTTTTAGCTTGTGTGCAATTCAAACTTTACGCTCTATTATCTACTACCATAACTTAAAGATTGGGTAGAGCTTAAAACGTGAAAACGACGTCACACAATTTCAAAATTTAACAAAAATAAACTTACAGTCACTTGAGTAAGAGTTATATTACAATATTTCAGTATTTTTTCATCCTGGTTCAGCCTTTCACCATCAGGTGGCGTTTTAGTAACAATGCTACTAGTATATAATAGCTAACTATTAAACTCATTTTTCGTTACACTAAGAACTCACGGAGTGGTTTTCACTCGCGTCTGCCGCGGGACCGCGGCATCTGTAGAATGTAATAGTTAAGTATGTAAAATTAGTAGCACATTTCACGGCGCGTTTTACGCCTATAGTGGTGACGTGGGGTGAGTTCTCTATTAACCGCGCGATTTGCGACTAACTCCCAGTAACTTCGCGGTCCGTTCCGCAATCGCAACGGTTTCGTGCCCGCAACCGTGGTGGCTACGTGCCTGCACAAAGTTGCAGGGTCGTGAATATTGAAATAAAACCGCTGTCTAACAGCAACGGCGGGCGCGGATGGAAACCGTTCCGTAAATTGTTAACCTTATTAACCTTAAACTGACGCTACTCAACGAGGGATGTGGTCCTACCTAATCGATAGTTAGAAACCATGTGACTGTTTTTAATATAAAAATAAATATTCCATTTTTCATACTATACCTACGCTGGAACTGGTGTATAATTAAATTAATATATTAATATAAATTATTATTATTTTCTTAATGGCAGCCACCAGGCTTGAGCCAGTGTCAGTTTTCCATTATACGTTATCACGGGTTGGTGAAGCTGTCACTATCACCCCCCCGAAGGGGCTCCCGCCTTGTCGTGGCGGGGGGCTCTAGTAGCCGTGGTCGATTTCATCCCACGATGAAGCTAAGAGGAACCCGCGGGGCCGGCCGATGGTGCTAGGCTGGCCCGAGGAGGAGGGCGTTCCGCGCGGGGCTCGTTTGGCCAGCGGGAGACCGCGCGGATTCGCGAGGAGGAGGGTCGCGGGGGGAGAGACGTGTCGGTGTGTCGTTGCCGCTCGTCCTGTCCTCCGCGACCCTAGCGGGGCTGCACCGCTTTCAATGATGCAGTGGCGGCGGGGCCGCGGGGGAAGAGACGTGTCGGTGTGTCGTTGCCGCTCGTCCTATCCTCCGCGGCCGAACGTGGGCGGTTGGCCCGTGGTGGGCGCTCCAAGGGACTCTCTTCGGAGAGTCCGCGCGGAAGCGCGTTAGGTGTTGCGGCGGAGCCTGCCATCAGATCCGCCGCGGGGGCTGGGGGAGCAGCCACTGAACTTCACAGTTGAGTGGATGCTGTCCTGGCCCCCCATGGCCCCTGGGTAGCGGACTCGGGGGAGTTCGTTGCCCAGCATAAAGGGGCCCGGGATGGAAGGCTCGTCTGGTGTTCGGCGAGCCTCACATTCGGAGTCGGGGGACCGATGTGTCTCCCTTCTCGAGGAGGGGCTGCGCAGGGCGCGGCCAGCCGCTGGTAGGGGCGCGGACGAACGCAACAGCGTACCCGTACCCCCACCTACAGCGGAGAGGAGGAACACTCCGGGGGTTTAGTGCGGTCGGGCTGCTCCCCTTCAGGGTTCAGTCCAGTCCCACATGACCCCGGCTACGCCCCCGCGGGACCGGGGTATCTGTAAGCAGATTCCCCCGGATTAACAAAAAAAAAAAAAGCTGTCACTGTCAAGAGTAAACTCGAAACAACAACGAATTTAATAAATTAAGTTATGTTGTTTTTTTCATGAAGGATTTATGTAATTTTCTATAATTGTTTGTAATTTATTTTGCATGCACATGTAAAATAAAGCCGATTTTATTTTATTTATTATTTAATTTTCATTGATTTCATTCGCTATGGAAATTTAAACAAAGTCAGAAACAGTAATAAGAAAACCCATCTTTTGATTTTCCTGCAGCTTCAATCCAACCTTCTTTTATATTGAACTCATTAGAAAAAATTAAAAATTAAAAATACTTAACGTTTAATCTACGAGTATAATGGAATTTAAATATCTAAATTATCTAAAACAATAATACACTTACATTTTTCTTCAAGCAACAGCAACATACAAATTGACATGAAAATTGAACCGGTTGTCCGAAATATGAGTTGTTTTAAAGTTACTCGAAATAAAATGTTTTGTAAAAACAATAATAATAATAAAATAAAAGAAATCAATTTAACGTGAATGCTTTTCGCTTCAATATTTTAAGGACTTTAATTAGAAAAATTATAGTAAGAAATTCAAACATTTCTGTAAAAGTTTAGTGTCGATAAACATCAGTCTTCGCAAATGAACATCACTATATTTGAGTCTAGAAATTTCTATGAAGACAAAAAGAAAACATCGAATAATAATAGAAATAGTAACTAAAAATGCAAATAGCCGGTGGAATGTTTTCTCATTTTTGTTTTCACTCCAATTTTTACAAGGTGTATCGCTACAACTTGGCATTTTCACGTTTTGCGAGAGATCTTACATGTACAACGATCGCCATGTCACTGTGGCAATGTTTGTAGGCGTGTCACCTCCATATGATCATTTTGATCATATCGAGGCGACACGAACCACGCCCCCATATCAAATCTCCCCTTTTTTTCTATATCCATGGTCACGACTGACTGAGATAATAATATAATAATAACGCACACACTTTATGGCCCTGCACTATAAAAACCCTGTATTGCCACACGCATAGACAACCACAAATTACACCCGAATTCACAAAAGAAATAAATATGGACCATACAAATATTTCTCCCGGCCCGGAAATCGAACCCGGAAGCTCTGACCGGCACGGTAACCATTCGACCACGGAGGCATTTAGAGATGGATGGTCAAAATGCATGGATAAAGGATGGTTTGCTAATGCAAATAATGCGTCTAATATTAATATATTAGACGGAACTAATCGATGACTTTACCATCTCCATTGGACCGTGAACATGGGACTTCTACAGGACCCTAAACGTTGGTTTGTTTTAGGAAATAAATATAGGCGGCATAGATCTGAAAAAATACCGTCATTTCCAATGGGAAACAATTGCGAAAACCTAGGAACTCGTTGAATTTAGCAAAAGTTGCCTGAGAAGTTATTTTATTGAAAATTTCTGAATAAGGAACAACACATGTAAAGACGCATATGTTCAAGTGTGTAAAAATCGGTTTAATTTTTGCAAACAGTTCACCAGAGGTAATAAATAGTCAAAGCGTAAAACGGAGCTACGTTAACGGCATTCATCACTTTATGACTTTTTAACACTCTCAGCGCTATAGAACAAACAATTTTTCTGAAGCAGCAGGTCACGTGGGCGGCGCGCGGGAGACGTATTTTTTTTTCACTGCACGCCGTGCCTGACTTTAAGAAACTTTTGTAGCAGGCCATGTGGGTTACCGGCGGGACACGAGATCGATACTTGATTATGGTCTGGATCAGTTGTTAGCCGACGAGCCAAACAATTGGCTGTGTTCGCCGAACGCACAAGTTATATTGTCGGCCTGCTGATGCAACTTTTGGCTGGTCTGTGGACAGGACTAGAAAAATCGAAAATAAATTTAAATTCCTAATTGTGGTACGCGGTGACCCACATGACCTGCCAGATAAAATTCGAAAATACGTTGTAGCCTGCTGCATTTGGGATTTTGTGGGCGGCCGGCGGCCCACATGGCTTGCTGGTTAACATTCGAAGACACAAAGTGGTCTGCTGCAGTCGAATTTTTGAGGGCGGCCGGCGGCCCACATGGTGCTAAGTGCTAAAAGCATTACACCTTCAGTGACGTTAAACTTGCACTTTACCCTTGCTTTAACAAGACTAAGATATTTTTAACCGTAAACTATAAACCAGGTTGAGTTAGTCGACAGTCAGAAAATAACGTTCTTAGAATGAGATGCAACTGTAACTTTGTTATATTGTGTACCGCTCAGTTAAAAAAATAAATTCTACTGTACACTTAGTGTAGACAAGAATTGTGGACAATAAATTCTAATGTGCTGCTGACCGTACCAATATTAAAACATGGGGTGAACGAATGAAGCTTCCCGGCACGACGTAATTTACTGTACATCTGGGGCAACATAATCAATAATCAGCAAGTACCTTACACCACGACGGCAAGCATTACCGTGTATGCCATCGATACGAAAGAAGCATGAATATTCATAAATACCTGAAAAGTCACCAGTGTCACCCCAGAAAACATTTTTCACAGCTTTAGCAACCGACGACCAAATATTCTCCTTATTAGAATCTGTATGTCTAACAACTTCACTGGATTTCTCGTTAATGCTTTCACCATCTTCAACAATTCTCTTAACACTGACTGTCTTTTTAGTTATAACAAATTTAAACTGTATTTCAGTTTCCTGTTCGTTAGTTTTTAAAACAGATGTAATACAGTTCTGTAAAGATCCAGCAATGTTTGCGCTAAGTGATGTGATAGCTTTATTCATTTTGCTTTCCATTGGATATTCCATGCAGGTTTTATAGAGCTCTACGTCTGTATTTGATTCAATGGATACTGCAGGACTTTCATCTTTGAAGTCAATAGCTCTTGGCATGTTGGGATGCTCGCCCATAGGTGGAGTGGTAACAGGTGGCTCTCTTTTAGTCACTGGGGTCCGTGCCATAGTGATACCGTTGTTTTCAAATCGGTTGATAAGTGCTTGAAATCTGGGGTTGATGCAGTATCGCGGTTTTTGTGGTCCGGGGGTTAACATTCTCTTTGGTTTACGAAATACTGTAAAAATGCAAAATTAACACATTGAGTAATGATACAAATTACTTCTATAGATACTGCAAACGTTGTTGTGACCGTTTTTGATGTGTGTAGTTGGCTGACCGAAGGAATGATAAACGCAAACTGACAGACTGAGGGCTTGTGTTATTTTGTTTGCCTAATTTTGTCACTTGTTGTATGACTTGATCTAATAAAAAAAATCTGGAATCGTAACTCCGATATTTTCTTTTTGAAGATTAAACAATACATGCTACTTTAAATGGGTCGAATTTCTATGAATTCATTCTTTTTTTTAATAATAATAATAATAATAATAATAATAATAAATCATTTATTGTCTGGTAACATTTTCTTCCTTAAAAAACTAATTAATCAAATACAACAAAATAAATAAATTTGAGACAAAAGGCAGAGGCTCAGCTTATGCTGGCACGGCGATAAGACCGCGCAGCGCTGTTTTTCATTCTCCCTAATCCCTATGGTCTTGAGCGGGATACATGTCAACGAGGGCATATAGCATAATATATTAAAAGACATACATTGCACAAAGAAACAATAACAAATTGATATGACATTGATGGAAATGTGGAGGAAAAAAAAACAATAAAATAATAATAATTATAATGATGAAACTAAAAAAAAAAATGGTAAAGAAATATTAACATAAACAGTTCATGGAAATCCTGGGTGTATGTGTGTATGTGTGTGTGTATGTGTGTGTGTATGTGTGTGTGTGTGTGCATGAGTGATCGGTATTGTGGTGAATGGGATTAGCAGTCATGTCAAAAAAGTCTACTATTTTTATGATTTTACAATATGCATGTTTCAGGTTTTCTGCAGCGAGTTGTCTGCGCAATAAGGCCGATTTGTATTTTATTCTAAAGCTATTGATGCGCATTTTATTCCTTAGCGGTGGAGGTAAGTCATTCCAGATACCCGCTGCATAATACCTGAAACAGCCCCTATATCGTGTTGTTTTATTTTTACGTATAGCCAGCAAGTTCAAAGTGACAGATCGGAGACTCCTATGCGTAATATTTTTTATCCACGTGAGTTTTTCAAATAGGTATTCCGGGGTTTTACTCCATACCAGCTTATGATTGCAACAGGCAAATTGCAGCTCTCGCCTAGCACTCATATTTAGTATGCATTTTTTATTAATGTAGGGTGTTATGTGCTCTCTTTTTGGTATTTTAAAACAGAATCTGATGCAAGCATTCTGGACTCGCTGAATAGATCGCCCCGTGCTGCTATTCAACCGGGGCCCGTAAACGGAACTACAATAATTAAAATAAGATAGCACGAGAGATTCAATCAACAGCACGCGTATGTCTTCTTTTATATATGGTCTTATTTTATAAAGCGTTTTTAGTTGAAAAAAAAGCGTTTTTAATTTTATTGTTTATATGTTGCACATAATTTTGCCCCTCATCCAGAATCAGACCAAGGTTGCGAGCAGATGTCACTCGCTCTAAAAATACTCTTTTTCCAGATCAATAAAAATATGCATTTGGCTTTTTACTTGAAATAGAACCAAAATTACCTCCTCAGATAATTTTCTGTGTCACTATACACATAAGTAGCCTAAATACCTGTTCAGGCAATTCATATCCCAATCACATTCGATTTTTTCGTTCGTTACGAAACAACGTACCTCTTTTTATTTTAGGTTCCTGTTGAAATACGGTATCCTCAGCAAATTTTACTTTCTTTATTTTTATCGAAGAATTTTCCCCATTAGCAGATTCTCCAAAAGTTACTTGCTTCTCTGAACTATCTTGACTGCCAAGACGCAGACGGCTTCCGGTTATTATGATACTTTTTAGCTTTTGAGGCTCGATTGCTAGGTCTGTTTTTGACGGCTGGAAACACATGAGTTATTTTAGCCTAGAAACTATTGAGAAATGGCACAATTTTCACGAATATATTTTGAACAAAAATTTCAAAACAAATAATATATTCTATCACTGTGCTATTTTTAAACTCAAGTAATGCCTCCGAAACTTAAAAGGCAAAATATTTTGGGATGTTTGGAGCCGTCAATTTCCGCTCGGTTCTGGATCCCATATGATATGCGTCATAACTCTGGTTTATCACCAATATCCGTTCTGAGAGCTTACAAACGCATAAGAAATAGTGCGTACGAAGTTTTGCTATCAGGATGTGGGATATCATACTCAGCAATCTGTGGGATTACACGGACAAAATCGTGTTTATTTAAAAAATATATATAAGAAATACGTATTTATCTTGGAGAATATTAGTTTTATAATTTAACACAATGTTTTAGCTAAAAGTTTACAAATTTTGTATTTTTTTTCTGACAACTAAGTAATTTTGTTGTTAAAGACTTAATTTAAAAACCGTCTCCCGAGTGTCATAAAAACAAATTAAAATTATAAGGTGAAGCTAAATAGAAAGTAAAAGTTGAAAATATACCTCATTGACATCAGTAACGGTACTCTGAACTGGGCTCTCAGCATTCTCTATTTCAGAGAGTGGAGAGTCAGCTCCCTGGCCATCAGTGAACATGGACCAACCGCCACTGGCAGGGTGCGTTGGCGTACTGGTCGTCACTGCTTGAACTAACTTCGCTAAGTGAGGAAGATGAGTTGGAGTTGTCATCTCTTTTTGATTGGCTGGAAAATTTAACAATATAGGATATATGAATAATTTAAATTCGTTTGCAATGGTAGTAAACAATCATATGACAATACAGACAAATGCAAACGCCACGCTTCTGAATTTCTGAGGACCTACGAGACAATGCATAATGTAATATGTACAATGACTGTTTATATAACTAGATTTGCAGCAGAAATGCCAGAATATTTTATTCATGTAGGTACATAGACTGTTAACACAAAAGTTGAACCAGAGTCGTTTAACTAATTACGGTACTGCTACTTATTATTAAAAATTGATGCCTTATTATTAAAAATTTCAAGTCATAAAAAAAGAAATTGTGATATTTGATATTAAAATAGTAGCACAGTAGTTTAAATGACGGCATGCTCAATGCACGTTAAAGTAAAAATAACAAAAATGAAAACGAACCAAATAAAAAATAATGATAGTATAAAAGTAACGGGACTTACTCGCGTAGTATGTTAGTCGGAAGCGGTCCTACTAGTTTCAGTCATAATCGATGGTCTTCATCAGGGGTTGAGTGCACCGTTCGCGACCGCGTCATGTCTAGTGCTAGACGTGTGTCCTAGTCTAAGTCCTATTACTTTTATACTATAATGTGTGATAACCGCGTTAGTTTTCATAATATAAAAAAATAATTCAGACGTAAAGCATTAACAACTCTGAAAGTACTGAACTGGAAGCAATTCAATGAAATGAATGCTAATTATTTGCAGAATGCAATTATGCGGAACAATAAGCAAATAAACGAAATTAAACAATAAATTGTAAAACCAATTATTTTTGGAGCATGATGATGTTTTTGACATTTTTGTCAAAAACATCATCAACATTAAGTTTAAAATTAAATATATCATTTGTATTTTCATATACAAACAAAGCTCTTTCACATGATACCTCACGATATATTACTTCATTTTCAGATTTAAAGCGGTTTTAGACAACTATTAAAAAAACACAACGCGTTTTTTTACACAAAATCTTTGAGTGGTTCGGCATTTCATATAAAAATAGAAAGATAGATTACTCGTTTGTTTGCTGAATCACAGTACATTACAAACAAGCTTATGACAGGTACAATGGTAGTCATAAAGAAAAAGGCTAGTCTAGGTTTGCGGGTATGGTCTGGAGTGTTATAATGTGTCAAGTGTAGAGTTGAGTGTACTGTGTCAGCAAAATGGGCCCGACTCAGCATTATGCCGCAGTTCAGTCGAACTACGACGCTGATGATTCTGCCAGGTCCTAAGGTGAGCGGGTAAGAAAGAAGTAACTCAGAATAGAGAATCGACACGGAGTTAGAATGTAATGTATGTAGGTATAACATTAATTGTATAGGTGAATAAGTTATTATATAAGCCATAAAACGTGGACAAGGTAACTGGAAAGAAAATAAAAAAGATGAAAGATCTAAATGTGTAAGTAAGTTGTGTGGTTGTATAATAATTGTAAATGGATGGTTTGGAATGGATGTGTTTTGCTTAAAGGTGTGTGTTTGTGCGTAGGTATGTAAAAAGTAAGTGGAGTGTATGTGTGGTTTATATATAACTATGAAACAACGTATTTATGACAGGGAAAATATTTTGTGGGCAGGTAGTGTAAAAGAGATTAAGATGTGAACTTTGATATTTGTATCGGACACGCGTCAAAATATTCTGTACAAAGTTTTTTTTAAGTGCGAATTTAAGAGTGAATTGATGTAAGATTTCTTAAGGGCGGTGGTATGTCAATCCATATTTTAGACGCGTTGTATTTGAAGCAGCCACAGAAAGCAGCCGTTTTATGTGTGGGAATAATGAGTGGCGGGACGCATGCTCTGAGAGTTCTGGCTTGACTATTTGTACGCCATTCCAGTTTTTTGTACAAATAAGTTGGTACTTGATTTTTTATGATTCCGAATAACAGAGTCGCAGTATGCAGTTTTTGTCGCTCACTCATGTTGAGGAGCTTAAAAGAATTTAGATAAGGCGTGACATGGGCGCGTGGGGTATTCTGAAACAATACCTTGCACAAGCATTTTGCACACGCTGAATTAATTTCTGGGATTTTTTACTAATACAGGGCCCATACACGGTGATGCAGTAATTTAGTGTCGATAGAACTATTGCATCACATAGCATTACCCTTACGTCTAAATTTATAAAATCTCGAATCCTGTATAGTAGACTAGGCTGTACTCTTTGAGTAGGATTGCTGGCTGAACATAGGTAGTGATTATAGTTTGTATTTGGAACGCTAAGAAAATAAGGAAGGATCTTGACATATCATAGTAAGATTATTGTTTCGTAACCCAAAAGTATAAAATATGTAAAATGGTAAAATAAACCAAAGTTTGAAGTTAATCCCGTTTTATATTATTAAAAGTACCTCTCGCAATGCATCTGAGCTACAGCCCTCTATTATAATTGGTGGAATTCGCCGGTTTACAATAATGGAAGTACGAGTCACGATGTGAAAATTTTTTATATTTTTATTTTGAAAAACCTGGCAATGGAAGAAGAAATATAATGTAATTCAAGCCTGCAAATGTTAGACGCAAGCTTACGATTGATGAAAGGATCCGATGAAGAAAAGTCCATAGTGAAATATTTTTATATGTTGTTACGACACAACCACAAGGAAAGCGCAACAAAAGGTCGTAATATATATTTTTATATTTAATATTGATTTATAATTGGTGCCAGTAAAAAGTGCGAGGAGGAAATATGTATGGTGTACCGGCACAAAGATTTAATGGGTTCAACGACGTAGATGAGTTTTTGAACCAATTTGAGACCATTAGTATATTAAATAATTGGTCTGATGTGCAGAAGAAATACGTGTTTGCATTGTATTTGGAGGGGCCAGCTCTGCAATGGTACAAAACGTATTCTTCTTCATACGTGTCGTATGATGTGATTGCACAGAGGTTGAGAGAGGAATTTCCCTCACAAATTGATTACGCCCGAGAATTTTATTATAGGCGACAGGGGCATAGTGAATCGCTTATAAGTTATTTTTATAGTTTAGATGTGTTAGCGAGGAAAGCGAATATTCAAGATGTTCAGTTTATTAAGCATTTTTTGAAGTCTTTGATACCCAATTTTAAATGGATGCTGGCAAGTAATTTGTATCTATCTAAAGAGGAGTTGAGAAAAACAATTATACAAGTAGATGACGTATTTAATCACAGTTATAGTGTGAGTCGAGAAGATATTGTATTGCCAGTAAATTGTCAAATAGAGCATTCTCACTGTTGGCAAACACAGGATGTCTCTGCACCGATAATTAGACCCGAGTCTAAGCAGTCGGAAGATTTAGTGCCACAGGCACCAGTTGTGCAGCAGGATACGCCAAGTCAAGGGTATTCACGAGCACATAGTAGTGGATCTTCGTCGGGATCTCCTCAACGTGATTGTCAGAAAAGCGCAACTGAACATGTAGAAAATTTGTCTACAATTGATGGTTCTAGCGTAGATAGGGCACCTTTTATATCTGTTTTTATTAATGATGTGAGTTGCGAGGCGTTGGTGGATACTAATGCTTCAGTTTCAGTAATTTCTCGGTATTTTGCGGAAAGGTTGCAATTGCGTATCGATGATAATCCAAGTTTTCCATTACGTACAGTGGGTGCAACGCCAATAAATGTGCAGTCGTCCACCAAAGTGTCGTTAATGATTAATGGAAGGGAATATCCTTCGAAGTTGCTGGTTGTAGACGATCTTGAAAAATATTTGGTTCTGGGTCGAGATGTTTTGGAAAAGTGTAAT
>NW_020654972.1:10411445-10424767 GCF_003589595.1 Hyposmocoma kahamanoa | reverse complement strand
TAATTATGCTTTGCCGAAAGTAAATATAAAATACAATTCGAAAAGCGACATTTCTAATCGTGTTCGCGTAAGTAATGTGGCGAATCTGCGAAGTGACTACGTAAAACGAGCAGCTTCGATGAGTTCTCGTAAGGAATGTATAGATAGTTTACAATCGCATCGGAAGCGAATGTTTGACAAGAAAGACAGGATTGCTTTATCTAAGAGATATGATACGCGAAGGTTAGGGTAGTGAATTGGTTGAGTAGGATTAATTGTATTATGTGCAGATTAGGTATGAATAGGAAAAGGTTGTGTAGGCAGAATCTACTCCATGTGAATAGGATGAAAAACTTCTATATGAGGGAATTTAATGTGTTTGTTTCTACTAGGTTAATTAATTTTTATATTTATTTTTCATGTGGAATGATATCGACCTTATGAGAAATATTTGGAGAAAAATTGATATTTTCCTGTACATGCAGACTTGGAAGGAAGGGAGGAGAGGATACACCATCAAATAGATAAAATTTACTTTTGTTTTTCTTTTTTAAATTTGATAGATATATTATCCTGTATGTGCGAATAGTTCGTGCTCATCCTTCCAGTTGATCAAGGACTGTCTGCATTCTGGGAAAATATATTTATTTAATTATTAGAAATTCTTCATGTGGTATACCCTCATACCATATGTATGTCTGAGGACATGTAGTTAGAATATGTTGTTGACGTTATACGTGGGTTGGTTCTTGTTGTTTAAGGATGATAAGTGAAGCTGATGGAACGTGATAGCTGCAAAATGAGGACTAAGGCAGCTGGGAGATCAATAGTGATGTAACCCAGTGATCGTCCGATGGATGTTCAAGCCTGTGTCGTCGTTGTGGCAGCATGCACGTTGGAGATAGCTTAGGCTGAGATAGTTAGGAACTTGTAGTGATGTTTAGAATTTTTATTAGGATCGTTCAGCCAGTTTAGGGTCGCTAAAATAAAGTGTTAGGGTTTAGTCAGGTTCCCTAATTAGATAGGATAGCTAACTAGTGAAAATATTTTGATTTGTTTGTTTAGGATGTGATCATGGTCTGTCCTTTTAGATAGGTTTTTGGCAGACCAAAGCCATAGCCTCCTCGGTGGTTTACTTGTTGGTAAGTTAGTGACTTCCGAGCAGTGTGTGGCTAGCCTGTAGTAAAGGCTGATCGCAGATGTAAGTTGCCTATCATAGGTAGACCATCAGCTAGGGATATTCACCCCTTCAGCTGTGAGGAAGAGGGATGTAGACTAGGCTGTACTCTTTGAGTAGGATTGCTGGCTGAACATAGGTAGTGATTATAGTTTGTATTTGGAACGCTAAGAAAATAAGGAAGGATCTTGACATATCATAGTAAGATTATTGTTTCGTAACCCAAAAGTATAAAATATGTAAAATGGTAAAATAAACCAAAGTTTGAAGTTAATCCCGTTTTATATTATTAAAAGTACCTCTCGCAATGCATCTGAGCTACAGCCCTCTATTATAGTACTTTGAGACGGTAAAAACAGTTACGTACTATCTCAAGCAAATATTGTTGAAAACGAAGTCTACCATCCATCAAAATACCCAGGTTACGAGTCTCGTCCACCAGCTCAATACTCACACCAGACATATTTATAGCGACATTCTGCTCAATAGTCTTTTTAATTTGTTTACAAGAGCCTAATATTAGGTACTTTGTTTTTAAGGGATTTAGTACTAAACAATTCTTCGCAGACCATGTTACGATGTTAGCGAGATCTTCATTCAGGGCTTTAATTGTCTCGTTGATATCATAGACACCCAGGCAAATAGACCTGTAGATCATCTGCGTACAAGTGATACTGAGAATGTTTGAAAGACTAAGTTATATCGGAGGTATACAGTATAAACAGGAGAGGACCCAATGTAGACCCCTGACGCACTCCTCTATCCACACGCACCTCCTGCGGGGCCAAGGTAGAGCCGTTGGCCGCATTGATCTCAAAACGTTGCGCACAATCCCTCAAATACGAGCCAAACCATACTATCGCAGAGTCATCAAAAATATAAAACGCCATTTTGGAAAGAAGAAGTTGGTGGTTAATGCACTCGAATGCCCTTGAGTAATCCAGTAAGAGAAGGACAGTAGCTTTGCCTTTGTCTTGACTAGAAATTAACCGCTCACGCGATACATGCAGCCGTAGACGCATACCACACCTGGAGGTGCCGGTGATGATTTTATACCGATTTATCGGATATCGAAGTTATAACAGGTAAAAGAACTAATATTAATTGCTATTTCGGTAACTACTCTAGCAAACCATAATTTTTTAATGCCTGGGTCTGTGATTTAAAAAAAAATAAACAACTTCAAAAATACGTCACGACAATCGTGTGTGTTATTGTTTGGGCTGGTGATTTCGGTGTTTATTTATTGAAAACATACCGTAAGTAGCGTTTTTTAAGTTTACACTGAATATAAATATTTATAAACTATACTTTGAGGAGTAATTTCATGGTAAACGTTAGAACCACTCAAACGGAATATTATCATATTTAACCAAGTAGACCAAAAATTTCATTAGTGCTTTTTAAGTGCAGGATTTGCAGTGTATTACTGCATTTTATTTGAGATGTTTTTGTTGGTAGTACGGAGGTATTTATTTAGCAATGCAGAATAATAATTTTTATTTATAAAAACTTGTATTTAAACTGAATGCTTTTCTAATTTGCGAAACAAAACAGACGCCATTTTGCGGTAGGAGGAGCGCATCGCGTGAGCGGGTATGTTCTAATAACACCTAACAACGCTGTTGTCGTACTTCGCCCTTTTCTAAAACCAGACTGTAAATCAGGTAACACATCATCAGATTCACAATATCTTGATAAATTGGTCATAAACAATCTTTTCCAAAATTTTTGATAAAGAGGGAAGTAGACTACTGGAGCGTAAATCCTTAAGTTCGCTGGGGCTATTAACTTTTGGGATAGGTTTGACAATGGCAGTTTTCCATGCAGTCGGAAATATGCCAGTTACGATGAATCTATTGATCATGCCTGTAATAATGGGCAGAGAGTAAGGTAGGATGAGTAAAATCATATCTCTACTGAGGCGATCAGCTCCTTCAGCATTGGACTTAATGTTAAGAATTACTTTACCCACAGTATCTTCCGTAACTGGTTCTAAGTGAAACACAAAAGAGCCCCGTCTATGAGAGTGAAAATAGCAAATATCGGATGATAGAACATTATTGGTACCTGGTACATTCATGAAATGGGAGTTGATTTTCTGGGGGTCTAGAAGACATTGTGGCAGCTTATGGTTTTTATTTTGGGACCTGGGAGAGCAGTACTTTTTAGATTCTTCAAGAGAAGTTTAGGCATTTAGATGTTTTTGTTGACAAATTGGTCAAAATACGCTTTTCGTTCAGCAAAAAGGCAAACGTTAACATTCTTTTTTAGATCTTTGTGCGCCGTGTTCAACTAGGCCAGTCATACGATACCTCTCCTTAGCATCATCACGTAGCTGTATTTGATAGCAGATATTTCTAGTGATCCGTGAAGTTGGGTGGTCACGTATAGTGATGGTTTGAGTAGGCGCATGTACTTCAAATAATTTAGTAAAATGTTATCAGACAAGTAACAACTTTACCTCTTTCTACTATACTCATAGGGAGATATTTGTGATTAAGAATTTATACAGAAAATAATGAAATATTATTATGTCTATTACACTTACTTGTTTCATCATTTCTTGACGGCGTAGTTTTGTCTATAATTGGAGAATCTTCTTCAATACCACCATCTACAGTTTCTCCGTCTTCTCCAATAACTTTTTGTCTCATCAATGTTAGTAGCTTTTTTACATGAGGAGTCGCTGATCTTTGTCTTTTATATTTAGGTGTTTTAGGTGCTAATTTTACAGAAGGTGTTTTTGGAGTCTTGGCTTCATCTCTAATCTCATCTTCACTAGATTCATAATCGACTAAATTTTTTTTCCTTAGAACAGGAGTAATCACTGCTGTTTTACTGGATTTATTAACAAATACAATAGCTTCAAAATCATCTTCGTGACTAGTTTTATCAAAGATCTCCTCAAATTGTTCTTTAAATCTCTCTTCGTCTTTTTTCAAATCATTATTTTCGACTAATTCACTGATGCTCGTACATTTATCTATGTCAGTTATGTCATTCATCGTATTGAATATTTTATTACATTTACTGCAATGTAATGGTAAGTGTTCTTCTGCAAGATGTTTTAGGAAGTGTAAAGTTAATTTATCAGGCTCGCAAAGAAATTTCAGGCCTCGGCAGACTGGGCAATCGAATTTTAGACCATGTGCTGTTTGTTCGTGTTTCCAGCGACACTCTTTGCAGCAGAATACTAATTGGCATACTATGCAACGAATCTAAAATTAAAAAATAATAACTTTCATAGATTTCTCAGAGATACGGCAAAAAAGTCGTTCAAAACTAAAAACAAAATCTGCAACAATAACATAGGAAAGTTCGTAAGTAAATTTTGGTCGTAGCACAGATGGAAGATCGTCAGCCATGGTATGATGAAGGCGCTGGTTCCAAACTAGTGAAGTAATTTTTATAAAAAAAATAATGAATCTCATGGTAGTAAAACATCGTAATATTCAATAAACTTAATATTACAAAGAAATAGAAATTAAAAAAATAAGTTATTAAATTAATCGAAATTTCTTCTAGCCTAGAAACGACTTACTTTCTTTTGTAACAAACTCATTAAATTGAATGAAACTACTTATCAAGACAACAAAACGAGAGCACTACTTATTTCAAAGACACCAATTTATCTTTTAGTTCATAAAAACGTATGTCTGTTAATTCAGGACCATTTCAAGTGTTTGCACGTAGAAAATTCAGTGGTGGTGTAAAATAAAGGCAAGGCTACACGATTTTATGACGTTCGTCGTCGGGACCGGTTGGCAAAAAGCGAAAACGTGTTCCTTGGTCAACTGTATTACGCTCCGAGTGCCGGTAAGTGTATTTGGCCGTACACTGCTGGCCGCGATGCTAAGGGGATATTTTACCAGTGTATTTTGGTACGCCAGTAGACGATAACGTTATGGTTACAATGCTGACCGTTTTAAAGAGGTCTTTTTTAATATTTGTTTTTATATCGGTATACATTTCTTATGGTTCATTTGTTACAAAAGTATGAATTATTAGAGATTTTTCTGTTGTAGAACTGAAAGCTCCTTGAGAAAGAGTTCGTCCATGGAAGTATTGTCACCTTATCTATGCCCACCGCCAAGCTATAATGTGAGCATTACTGGGTTCCTGTTTTAAACGGTACGGGTGCTGGTGAAATTACAGGCACATGGGACTTGTCAACTTATGTTTCAGGGCGGCGTGCGCAGTGGCAGTGCTCCTTAGATCTTTGAGATTTAAAGCTCTGAGTGGCACTGTAACTGTTATGGACTGGCGTGTCGCTTACAACCAGTCGCACAACTTATTGGTCTCGTCACTTGATATCATGCAAATAAAAAACAATAAGATTATTGCTATGTCAGTTTGCTCATATGTTTTTAGGTATATGCAATCTAGAAGGGGGGGTGTAACAATAAAAAATTAAAGATATTATCTGTGGTCAATTTTGATGACAAAAACCTGTCCAACTGCGAAAAATAAATACATTTTCTTGAGTTCATTCTCTTCTTATTGAGTGCTTAACTTAAGTAATTATTTTTTCTTTCTAAAATCGCGTATTTTTTTAAATAACCCGACATTTGTGGTTCTTTACGGGTCTTTGGTCACGTTTAACTGGGATGATAAGTCATGAACCAGTTATGGCTAATATTAATGCAAACCACTCGATCCTGAACTGTAGTAACAAAAAATATCACTTTTTAAATCAATATTTATTTACTGTGCTTATTATATTAGTTACTTTTGGTTCTTAGCGGTAGTTATTTATATTAGCTTTCAAATGACACCAAAATTGAACATGTGCCAGTGAACTCATCTCGTAGGTGTTTTTAGGACAAGCGTTTACATTTCGCAAATCTACGTAAGCCTTTATACGTACGCCTTTGTCTCATATGAGACAACAGAAAGCCACCTTATTTCGCAAATAAAAAGAGACTAATAAGAAATCCGTATTATGAGAGGGTTGAGGGTTCGACACTCCTCATATGGTGTATTTTTGTGGACAAAATTGACCATAGGCAAACCCTTTAAAATTTTATTACGGCATCCCATACAGATTGTACATAACAATGAATGTAGGTAAGTATATTTGTTACTTATGCATTCAATTATTTTTCATCCGATGGCGGTAAAATTTCTGTGACTTGTTGTGATTACACTCGAAAAAATTTTAGATGTATTAAAATCTACTACTGGTCACAGGTCTCCTCCACAACCCACTCCTTGCCAACAGCAACAACGGCCATAATTATAAGCATTATTAGTATCCAATTGCGGTAAAACTTTAGTTAGTTGTTGCACCCATGGCCACAAAACGGCTTTTTTTATGAAATGTAAGTGTGCAAATGACCTCCATCTCACCTGATGGAAAGTGACGATTAGGTCGACGACGGAGCATACACATCTAAATAATTCCTATTCACTCTCGCTTTGAAAAAGTCCAAGTTATGACGTTCAGGGAACAAGTCTGCAGGCAGGGAATTCCACTCCATAGCCGTTCGCCATGTAAATGTGGAAGCGTAACGCTTCGTACGAATCTAGGGTATATCGTAGGGGTGGTACCCAAGCCTACGTCTTTTCACCCGTTGATGGAAAGGGGAAGGCGGAATTTAATCGTGTAATTCTAATGGCTAATATGGATTGGGGACTTTACACACTTTCAGTGGCATTGCAACTCATGCCGGGTACGGGTAGTACTAATAAATAACAACAATGATCTTAGAGCGTTTGCGCACACGTCCAGTTCGTATCACTTCCGAATCCGTGAAATGACGATCCGAAATGTCACAGGGCTACGAGCGATATTCGTATTTCATTATTCGAATCGGACTTAGTGCACAAGCGACATCCGAAATGGGTCGAGTTTTCTTGATTTGTGTAGTCTCGGATGCGGAACAAATACGAATCGGATGCCGTGCGCATACACGCCTACGGTGAAGTGAAACACAAAATAGATGTTTTGACATATTTCAACCGCACGAAGAATCGACATTAATAAGTTTTTTAATAAAAAAATCGATATAAAAATATCGACACAGTTTATTGACAAAGTTGGCTTATTCTCTTTCTATGTGGTCGTTACCGCAGCCTCCTCAACAACAACTGAGACGCATAATATACTCGCGTCAATGCTGCGCCGCCTGCGCGACAGCCCCAACCGCATCCTGCAGGGATGCACCGATGCTCGCTCACTGGATGCGACTACATGCGGTCGCTTAGAAAATTAATGTTGTTTTGTTTTTGTATTGATGTCCTTATGTATTGTGCAATTAACTAACCCTTAGACAGAAGCATTTTGTAATTTACTAACAATTTATGAACCATTTCCGAAATAAATAATAATAATTATTATGATAATATGGAAGTTCACGTCAAACTGTTGCGGAGATTCTCTCATCTGGCTGCCATTTCCATCATAAGATCAAGTCAGGTGTGCACGTAGTAGCGACCAGGTCAAGGTTTTACTTATCAAAGCATATTGCCAGTCCTTCTACACGTATAGCCTGTGGGTGAACTTCACGGCGGACTGCGCGTCCATACAAAAGCGTTGTGCCTCACTCCTGACTTGGCTACGAGGCTGCACGAATGGCATCCTTAGGACCCTAGCTACTAGATGGGACTCTCCAATGGTGAGGCGCTGGTAACTGGGCCTCGAGCCTTTCTACAAGGGAATCTCATTAATCACTATTAAAATGTACTTTCCCAATTGTTACTAATACTAATTTTTAAGTTATTTTATTACCAACTCTATGGATTCAGACTCCGAAATGAATGATTATTATCGTTATTTTAATTATTTTTAATTCCGTGTCCACATAACATTTCATTTTTATTGAAATTAACACAAAGGTTAACAAAAAGAGGGTGAAATTCAATAATCCCGATTCATCCCCTGATTTTCATCAAATTTGAAAGAGACCGTTACTGATACCTTCTAACAAAAGATTCATCGAAATTGGTTCACAAACGTCGGAGTAATAAGTTATACACAAAAAAATTGCTGTCGAATTAATTCCCTCCGCCTTTTTTAAAGTTGGTTACAAATACGAAATTACTAATATCGCACCCTTAGTAATATAAGGGCACAATCCAAAAAAAAGTAGATTTTTGGGAAATTTGGGAATTGATAGGGACTTAAATAATAAATGGGATCAAACTTATATAGCTCCATATTTCTGTTATATTTTTTGTACTATATGGGTCTAACTTGAAAGTGTTTTTTTAACTTGCTTGAAACTTATGGAATTTATTTATATTATTTTTTTTTATTGCTATTTATAATACATTTATCAAAGAACAAATCTGCCAAATTTCATATTTATAACTTAAATAATAAGCATATTATTTGAAAAAATAGGTGTAATGTAGGAATCCAGAATCTTAATACGCGATTTCCCAAAAATCTACTTTTTTTGGATTGTGCCCTTATATTACTAAGGGTGCGATATATAGTAATAAAAAAAAAAAAAAAAAACCTAGCTTTTTTAATTGATAATGGAAAAAGGAGAACGAAATGTACCTATCATGGGGCTTGAAACATGATTGGCTTAAATTTCGGTCGAAAAAACAACAAAATGTGCCGCAAAATTTTCATTTTTTACCACGTTTATCTACAGAAAAATCAGTTTCGTTCGATAGCAGAGATAGGCAGTGAGTTAAAACCCAATCTGCCCGACTGCCTGGTTTTAACCCATGCCCGCCAAAAATTGTAAGCGGAAATATTACATAAAATAATACGGGATTTGATATAGTTTCACATTTATTATAAATTTAGATGCTAAAATCTTTATTAGACAAAAAAGAGGCAACTCAACACAATGTGAATCCATAGAGTTAGCAACTAAGTAACTTAAAAATTTGTGTTAGTAACAAAAACTCACCTTGGAATTCTGTGGAGTCTCATTTCTACTAGGCATGCATGAACATTACGATTCGATTTTTATTGAAAATCGATTTTAGTGTATACGATAACGAGTTTTTGTATCGATTCATGTGAATGTGATTTTCAAGCGAATCGATTCAACAAAAAGGCAAAATACGTAAGTAAGCATTAAAAATATTGTAATAATACATTTGAATAAATCACGATTTAAATGTTAGTTTTTGCCCTAGATTTCGGGCAATAATGGGATTTAACCCGATTAAATCCCGGCATTAACAAGGCGCAGGGTTAAAACCCGGGCGCTTGCCTCTCTCTGTTCGATAGTAAGTTAATAAGTAAATGTATTTCAATTTAACTTTCTCTCCCATGTTTCGTAATGGGCTATGTAAGAGAGTACCTACATTTTAATTACTAAAAGGCAAAATGTTTATAAATAACGTGCAATGACGTCCGCGTCTACCTCACATATTTCAAAGCCTACGTAACTATGATACCATGTCGGTAAGTTATTCTAGAACAATGCATTTAAAATATACTTTTCAAGTCATTTTAAAAAAGCAACAGAGATTTATGTTCTTGATAGAACAATCTCTTGAGACGAAAATTTTGCTGCATTATGCCACGTCTCTAAAGTGTTGGAAAAATGTCGCCAAAATAAAGTACAATCTTTTGAAAATAATAACTATTTCTGCCACCAAGTAGTAATACTCACATTACTGCGTTCCGGTTTCAAAAGGTAATGGTGCTGGTGAAACTATGGCTCAACTAACACTGGCGAAGCGTCGCGACGCGTCAGGACGTGACTCGCAAGCCTCACAGTCACACTGGAACTTGTCAACTTTGTATCTCACGGCGACGGATGCAGTGGCAGTACACTGCTTAGGTCTTTGCGATTTAAAGTTCAGAGTGGCACTGGAACTGTTGTAGATAGGCGTATCGCTTACGATGAGGCGTGTGACTGGTTCATCCCGACACTTCGAGTCATTAGCCCCCTTTACACAGTCACTCTATCGTGCGTGTTCAAGAGCGTACAGGATTGCGCGCGGAAAAGCCTGTACGCGCAATCTTGCGCGATTGCCTGTTGCAAACGTTCTTTTCGTTTTTGTTACAACGGAAAGATCGTCCATGTAAAGGCTAATAGCGCAGGATATACCGCGTGAAACACGCGATCTTTCCCTTTTCCTTCCAAATCGCTGTATCACGAGCGATAGAATGTCTGTGTAAAGCCCACGATTACCGCCGACTAACAAAAAACAAATTTTACAGGAGAGGATTTTTTAAATATTTCTACATGTAAATGTGATGCTAAATTAAATTTTAATATAATAATAATGAATTTCGTAACCGATTGTACGACAGCTGAAGCTCTTTTCAAAATAATGGATATTAAACCTTTTTTTTTTGTACTTATAATGTTTTTGCTATCTACATCTAAAGATTATTATGGCTTTCATGCGTTTAAAGTAACACTTGCAATGAAAAATATGCCAATAAAATGGGAGATGTGTATTGTCATTTCGATGTACCATGTCGGTTGCAATAATAAGTGCGATCGCTTACGTTATATTAAAAAAAACAATTGAGATAACGATAAACTTTCCTTTTGGTAGAATTTCTATTTGATGTAATTTGGCGGGAAATGTCGACGCGTCCTTGTTCGTTATAGTTTAAATGTCGTTTGCAATAAAAAAGCTATTTAGGTAAAAATATCACCTACGATAAGTCGGCGCGGTCATACCTCGACTTGATAGCATGAAACAATAATAATAAAGCTTCATGTGTAACATTATATATGCTATAATACGTTACAAACTTACTGAAACAGTAGAAGATAAGTCGCGTTCCTGTTATGACGTTTTATTCATCGTTTGACGACTGTCGTGCCTAACCTGTTCCCATATCACGACTATCGGTCGTGACTGTGACGTGGAGTTTTTTATCGTTGAACGACAGTCATGCCTAGTTGTTCTGGATCGTTTCTAAAATTTTATCGTTTCACGGCAGCCGCCTTGTCGTTTGCAGATATGACATAACGATAACGTTATTAAACGGAAGTTCCTTTACATTATAGTTAATTATTACTAAATGAATAGATTCGTACGACGAAATATAAACAATGATGTAAAAAGAGGGGAGTTATAAGTTTGAAGTCTTTATACATATGTGTATTGGTTTGTTTGTATGTCTATTCGTCTGTGTCATTTATCTTATTTGTGTTTCTTAGGTTTCTTTTGCCTTATAGTTGATGTAGCTTCCTGCTCTTATCGACGTTCTTAAAAATCACAAAAAAAGTAACTTTAGGTCAGGATTGATGAATAATTGTTAACTATTTTTAACCGACTTCAAAAAAGGAGGAGGTTCTCAATTCGACTGTATGGTTTTTTTTTCTTTTGTATGTATGTTAGGCGATAACGCCGATTTTGATGATTCTTTTTTTGTTGGAAAGAGGGTACCTCCATAGTGATCCCATTTAACTGCCTCCCATGCCGGACTGCCATGCAGAGGTCCCAGGTTCGACCGGGTCGGGAGAAATATTTGTATGGCCTACATTTATTTATCTCGTGAGTTTGGGTGTAATTTGTGGTTGTCTACGTGTGTGTCCATGGCACCCGTGACACAGGGTATCCCTAGTGCGGGGCTACGTTGAGTGTGTGCATTATTATTATTAATTTAGAAAATTATCCACCTCTAAGGGTGGCTGTTCATGCATGAAAGTTCATTTTTATAAATAGCGCCTAAATTTTGTAATAAGGAGTAATTATTTTAATGTTTGATTTTGCTATTCTCCAATTCGAGGCGTTTTTCTCTCTCAATATACTTTGAGTAGTGAGAACCGATTTTTATTATCTCCTGTGTCAAGTTCCGTATAGTGGCGAACTAGGGGATGAATCCGGGTTTGCGCACTCTCCTGCTAACCGATTTCAATTAAACTTGGCAAATACATGTAATTCCACGTACTTTTGAGGTCGGCTTTTTAGTACTCTGTACTGAGATTATTGTCTACATCTTTCGTGATTACTCGGGCATCAGTGACCCAATGTCGATGATTATTTTTTGTTGGAAAGAGGGTAGCTCAGTACTGGTCCCATTTATATTTGAAGAAAATATTCCACTTCTAGGGGTGGCAAAACTAGGGGACGAATTCAGTTTCGCGCAGTTTCCGGTAACCGATCTCAATAAAACTTGACAAATAGTTGGAATTCAACGAACTTTTAATGTCGTATTTTTTTATAATATAAAAGTTACAATTATCGATATATTATGTACAGGTTTCATTACAATGCTGACATCAATGAATGGCGGCCTATCTCAAAAGCATCTAATTCATCAGGAAGATGGTTTAAAATTTTCCAAATGGTTAGTCGGATGGTTGAAATAAACAATGATTTTAGCGATACTTCTAGTCAGCGATGGTAGCTGTAAAGGTACCTATCTGAATGAAGAAACAAATTTCTCACAGATGGCGCTTAAAACAAAGTTTAAAAATTGATAAATCGTAAACCGTACCAATGTTACTGTCTACTTATTTTAACCAATGAACGACTTGGTGTCCTGTTCACGATAAAATTCAGCTTTTTTATGAATGAAATGAAAAATCGACTGAGAACTGGCAATGAAAGAAAAAAATTGTTTGCGTCATTTATACATATAGCATCTGGTTTAAAATAAAAATACGCAGTTTTTTGCAGATATTTTTATTACACATATATGTATGTACACTTCGTATTTTTATTTAATAAACCAGATGCTATGTAAATGATTTTTTCTTCACTTACAGGTAAGTTGTCAAAATTGAAATAGTACAGGTTGCCAGTTCACAGTCGAGATACCAAACTTAGAAATTAAAGTCATAACTTGCTGCACGTTTTTCCAAAAGAAACTGTAACAACATCTTATTTTCAAAGTGTCCAGTTTATATTGGCCCGCAATGTAACACGGAATGTGTGGGTTGTAAGCTGCAAATGTCATGTGGTCTAGGGACAACCAAATTACGTATGGAATGATCTATTGTACCCGTCCAGTTAATTAAGTAGCGGATGTATTTTTTCGGTGGTCAGTTGATTTTGTAACATTCTTTCTTAACCGACTTCTAAAAAAAGAGCAGGTTCTTAATTCAACTGTACTTTTTTTTGTGTTTATGTTACGCGATAACTTTTTGTGAGCCGATTTTGATTCTTTTTTTTATGATTTCATTTACTTTTATTTGAGAAAAAAAATAGCGGGTTTTTGGGGTACAGTTTTTACACGGGGGTTGATGTTGCTCGCTTCCGTAGGTTTACCCTTGAGACCCTA
>NW_020654972.1:10391598-10411045 GCF_003589595.1 Hyposmocoma kahamanoa | reverse complement strand
CAAGAACCTTGAGGCACCGAGTTTTTCAATTTTATGGCTTCTGGTTGACACAGGAGTTACACAAATAGTGTACTGCTGTGTTTACCGATCGCACAGTGGAGATCAGGAGACGACCAAGCTGTTCCAATATCTAAGTGAGACGTCTGATGAGATTCAGCATAGGTACCCAGCGGCGCAACTAGTCATTCTGGGGGACTTTAATGCACACCATCAAGAATGGTTGTTCCCATACCAGAAGACCGATCACGCTGGGAGAGAGACGCGTAAACTTGCGTTAACGCTAAGCTTATCCCAGCTTGTCAGTGGCGCCACTAGGATACCAGATGTTGAATCCCATACGGCTAATTGCTTGGACCTTCTGCTGACAACTGATCCGGACCGATACTCTGTGGTTGTGGAGGCCCCACTGGGTACTTCCGACCATTGTCTGGTGAAAACTGTATCCGTATACTCCCCACCCGATCAGGGCCCTAGTGGTATGAGACGGGTGTGGCGATACAAGTTAGCAGATTGGGACGAAATGCGCCATTTCTTTGCGTCATATCCCTGGCAGGCGTGCTTTACTTCAGGAAACTCGTCGAGCTGTGCTGATGCTGTAGTCGAGGTCTTGCGTTTGGGTATGGAGTATTACATTCCATACTCTGATGTACCCAATGGACCCCAAGCTCGTCCATGGTTTAACGCTAATTGTAGTTGTGCTGAAGCACGTAAACAGTCCGCGTACCAAGCTTGGGCAGATGCTCGACTACGCAAAACTCCGAGTACTCAGAACATGAAGAAAGCTTTTAATAAGGCCGCCAAGAAGTGCAAAAGCATGTTACGTAGGGCCAAGTTCGACCATGTGCGCCGCATAGGAGCCAAGCTTGCCTCTTATCCAGCAGGCAGCAAATCCTTTTGGTCCCTGGCCAAAGCGGTCGAATCGAACTTTTGTCGCCCATCTTTGCCACCTCTGCTGAGGCCGGATGGTTCGCTGGCTCATACTGCGGAAGAGAAGGCGAATCTCTTTGCCTCACTCTTTGCAGAAAATTCGCGTCTAGATGCCGCAGGGACCCTACCACCTACTTTACCTCAGGCTGGCTGCACTATGGCGCCAGTTCGCATACGCCAAAAAGAGGTACTTAGAACTCTGCGAAATCTAGACGTGAATAAAGCTAGCGGGCCAGATGGAATTCCAGCAATAGTCCTGCGTAACTGTGCACCTGAGTTGTCTCCTGTTCTCACACGCCTGTACCGCCTCTCACTTGAGACTGGTGTAGTTCCCAGGTCGTGGAAGCTTGCAAACGTGCAACCTGTACCAAAAAAGGGAAGCAGAGCTGACCCTGTCAACTATAGACCTATCTCAGTCACTTCCATACTCTGCAAGACTATGGAACGTGTACTCAACAACCGTCTCCTATCGTACCTTGAAGACAACGATCTCCTCAGTGATCGCCAGTACGGATTCCGACGAGGGCGATCTACTGGGGATCTTCTTGTGTATGCCTGTCACATATGGAGCGAGGCTATAGAAAAGCAAGGCGAAGCACTTGCAGTGTCTTTGGACATTTCTAAAGCCTTTGACAGGGTCTGGCACGCAAGCCTTTTAAGCAAGCTTCCCTCTTATGGGCTTCCCACTGACCTTTGCAATTGGATCTCGGATTTCTTGAGCGAACGTTCGATTCGAGTGGTCTTAGAAGGCTACTCTTCCGAACATATGGCGATAGATGCCGGAGTTCCTCAGGGTTCCGTACTGTCTGCAACTCTCTTTCTGCTGCATATCAATGATATGTTAATTCCAGGTACCTTTGCGTATGCTGATGACAGCACAGTTGTAGATAGGTACTTGACCAATGCAAGGGTCAGTGGAGAGGAAATCCAGTCTTGTCGAGAGTCCATGGTTAGCCGTTTAGATTTGACACTCCAGGCAGTCTCCGATTGGGGCAATGCCAATCTTGTCAAATTTAACGCTACCAAAACGCAGGCGTGTCTATTCTCCACAAAACGGAGTCCCTTTGAGCTGACTCCGACTTTTCGTGATATATCCATACCGATAGCCGATTGTCTCCAGCTACTTGGAATGGACCTGTCGTCCAATTTGAACTTCGGCAGATACATTGAATCCACGGCCAAAAATGCAGCAAGGAAGCTTGGGATCCTTTCCAGGGTGAGGCGGTACTTTACACCGGGACAGTTGCTCCAGCTGTACCAAGCACAAGTCCGATCGTGCATGGAGTACTGCTGCCACCTTTGGGATGGCTCTGCGACATATCAACTGGCCACTTTGGATTCAATTGACAACCGTGCCAAGAGACTTATAGGTGACTCGGAATTAGTGGAGGCGAAGCTGCAGAGCCTTGAACACCGCCGTAAAGTTGCCTGCTTATCGGTATTTTACAGGATATATCACGGAGAGTGTGCGATGGAATTACATGATTTAATTCCGCCTTCCCCTTTCCATCACCGGGGGACTAGGCGTAGGCTTGGGTTCCACCCCTATGTTGTGGATATTCCAAAGATTCGCACGAAGCGTTACGCTTCCACATTTATATGGCGAACGGCTATGGAGTGGAATTCCCTGCCTGCAGACTTGTTCCCTGAACGTTATAACTTGGACCTTTTCAAGGCGAGAGTGAATAGGCATTATTTAGGTGTGCATGCTCCATCGTCGACCTCATCGTCACTTTCCATCAGGTGAGATGGAGGTCAAATGCGCACCTATATTTTATAAAAAAAAAAAAAAAAAAAAAAAAAGAGAGAAAATTTGTACTCTAATACCATTGACTTACAATTATATGGACGTCGGGTCCGCGCTAAAATGTGTCCGAACTTATAGGGCGTTAAAATCGTATACAGAGCGTCATTCACGCTTTAGTCTTCGTTTGTTCGACTGACGGCGAAGCAAGCAAAATTAGACAGTACTGCGATGGCATTACAATTTAAATTCAACGTTTTAGCTTTTTCATATTCCTTGACATGTCACTACGTTTAAATAGGTTGACTTGGGACATTTTTTTCGTGGTTTTTGTATTAGACCCGTCGTCCATTTATTTGTAAGTCAATGTCTAATACGTTTTAATTTCTGCATTATTTGTTTTTCTTGAAGTTAAATGACTTGATAATGAATGAATTATTAAAATTCATTATTTATATAATAGTAACACTGGCGTTCTTTTTAACCGACTTTAAAAAAGAGGAGGTTCTCAATAACACTGTATGTTTATTTTTTTTTAATGAATTTTACGCGTTTACTCCGGCACTCACATTTGTGAACCCGTTTTGATGATTCTTTTTTTTTTTTGGAAAGCGTTGTTCCTATTTAAATTCGAAAAATAAAATTTCACCTCTAAGGGTGGCAAACTAGGCGATAAAACCGGTTTCAATAAAACTTGGCAAATAGATGTAATTCCACGAACTTTCGAGGTTGGTTTTTGCAGTTATTCTTTTTACACTTACTAACTTAGAATAATAACGCATAGAAACCTAGTCCGCACACGCTAAGTGAGGCAAATTGAAGCGCGCCAAAAGGGCCTACACGAGCGGGCGCGCCTTCAGTGCTCAAGGTCAACTTGCACCGCGAACAGATCCAGAATTTTAGCTAAAAATGACGAAATGTGCGGTAAATGAGTGTAAAAATACGTCAGACAAACATAAAATAGATACTAACATCACATTCCACGAGGAAGTAATGCGTTTCAACCTGTATTTTTATATAAATACTCACTAAAACCGAAAATTAACCTACTACTATAACTAGCCTACATGAATTTGATTTTTGCCTCACTTGTGACAGTTCGTTTGATATGAAACTATCATTCTATGCGTTATTATTCTAAGCTTACTAATTTACACATGTAGAATATGTTTTCGAGAACAATCATTGTAGAATATTTGATTTTTAATTCGGAACTTAATCACGTATCTAACATATTTTAATTACCTCGACGTTTCGGACGCATTGCAACGTCCATTGTCTCGGAGGGACTGAAGAGGCGGGTGTCAGCATCTTCCAACTACCCGCATATTTGTGCACTAGGGTTCTCACTAGACCAACACCCAACACTCATTTATTGTGATTAAGTCCCGAATTAAAAATCAAATATTGTGTGAAAATCTTTGTAGACTTCGTACCAATTATTTTGACTCGTCTCCTCATTTATAATTATCATCAACGCATTTATACGTCCCACTGCAAGGCATGGGTCTCCTCTCTGGCAAGGGTTTAAGCCATAGTCCGCCCTGTTGGCCCAATGTGGGTTGGGGACGTCCAGGTTACATCACGTGCTTGCGTCGTGTCTTTGTACTTGGTCTTTCAACGACTTTTTAGTCGTAGCGCCATCTATGAGAAATCTATGACAGATTTATCACCCAGTTAGTACCTTTACAGCTACCAGTTCGGATTCGACCGGATTGAAGGAATTTTTTGTGAATGTTCGATCTTTGTATTAATAATTATAACAAACTAGTGGAGTAATTTCACAAAAAATAATTGAATATCAATTCAATAAAAATTTAATTTATTAATTTACTTTTCCCTTCTTTCTAATCCTTATGCCAATATGTCTACACTCCATATAGTAACGCATGTACAAGTCTTAGGTCTAGATTCTAGATTAGGTCTTCAAATTGTCCCTAAAACATGTCGCACTGAAGGAAAAGTATTTTGTGCATCCAATAATTATAACTTTTTTAATAAAAAAATATCTCAAAAGTTTTTGGAATCATCTTTTTGCCAAGTTTCTTTCAAATCGGTTAACGAAAATTGAGTAAAAACCAATAAACCAGATTCTGGAATATTTTCTTCAAACTTATGTGGGAACACTATTATAATAAAAAGGTACCACTTTATAACAAAAAAAAGAATCATTAAAATTGGTAGACAAATATCTGATTAATCGTGTAACATACATACATTTTTTTGAAGTCGGTTAAAAATGAATTTTGGTAAAGATATTCTGCTTACATCCAACTTGGTTTAGAACACAGGAATATATTCGCATTTCGTGTAATATAATAAGACACGAGTAGCACTGCAACCAGAGATAGGCAAGCGCCCGGTATTAACCCGGCGCTGTGTCAATGCAGAGTTTAAATCAGGCTAAAACCCATTGATGCCCGGAATTGAGGGCAAAAACTATTTACAACTAAAATTATTTGTTGTAATTAGAATTTTGTTTAAATGTAATGATATTATAACAAAATGTTTATTGCTTTCCGATCTAAAGGCTTCGATTTACCATTCAATTGAATTGATTCTCTTGAAAATCACATTGAAATAAATCGATACAAAAAATCATTACATCGTATGTACTTGAATCGAGTATAAATAGTATCGTAATAGACATCCTTAGTAGTGGGATCCAAAGGATTGCAAGATGGGTATTGTATGGAGTTGCTTCTTTTACGTCCAAAAAAGTAATTGTTACATTCAAATTTGTAATAAGTATAGGATTAAGTACGACAAATTCCGTATTTCGGCACTTTGGGAAAAAATCCGGTTAAAACAGGGACGGGTTAAATGGGTTTTAACTCGGTGCCTATCTCTGATTGCACCTAATTTAGCCGACCGCTGAATTTTCATTTTCATTACGAACGAGTTTTCATTTTTTTTAATTATAAATAACGAAGAGCTTTGTACACAATGATCCACCAATTTCTGAATTGCTGCGTCAATAATAGCTGGATAATAAAAGCGACCGAACGTTTTTTAATTAAATTTTGAACTTATAAACAACACAAGTGTCGTTAAGAGGAAAACAATGTATTTACCGTGTCGTTTTGCTAAAGAACACAAAAAAATTAAATCAAAATTCAAAACAATCACAAACCTACAAAGAACGTGTGCCAGCAAAAAGATTTTTCCAACACCGATGGGTAGTCTCTGCCTACACCAAAGGAAATCTAATGGAAATCTAAGTTATATTATAAAAAAATACAGTACATGTAATTCTGAGTCGAATCATGGGTTTTTTATAATAGAAAATAAGGACACATTTGACCTCCATCTTGGGCTCAATTCATATTGCGGTGGAACGGAATGGAAACAAAATTTTGTAACGATATTGTACATTGCATAATGAACTTTCCGCTGTAATAAAAATTAAGTTTGACATGATGATAAGTGACGATAAGATCAACGATTGCCTATTCACTCTCGCCTTGAAAAGGCCCAAGTTGAGCGGGCAGAGAATTCCAATGCCATATTCCATATAAATATTTTTTTCGCAGCAAAATTGCAATTAACGATTATTAATGCTACACGGAAAGATAAACTAAAATTTTAAGAATAAAATTAAGGTTTTTTTTAAACAAAAAATACTTAAAAATGCTTTACTTACTTCCACGGAACATTTCATTGTTTACAGTATCATTTTCTTTCTCGCAAAAAAGATTCACTCACAAATAATGATTTTATATTCTTAATTTTTGTGTTTACAGTGTTTTGGCACAGATTTACTCAAGAACTTTATTCGATTCTATTTCATCTGATATCACGCGTTCAGTTTTAGTAACGTAGTTATTTTTTCATCTACCTTCGTTTATTATTGCAAAAATTACGTTTCGTTACACACATTTGACAACTCATAAATTTAATTACAATCAGGATTAGAAAATAATAATTTAATTTACGTGGTATTTATCAATTAAATAATACACTTACTTATTTAATATAGATGAAAGAAAAAAAAGAAGGAAATTCAAATGATTCAAAAGAAAAAGAAATAACATAGAAAATATTGCTAAAGTACAGCCGTTCGTTTGTATATGTTTTTTTTCCGTAATGAACGGCTTGTGAGGCTAATTGTTTCAACTCTGCCAGTGGCCGTTTCCGGCTAGTTTCATAAATATCATGGAAGGAGTGTATAAAAAAATTAGTTCGGTGATTCACGGGAAGTATCGAAGATTGGACATGTCTATATATTTTTTTTCAGAACTGACTCATGACAAAAGTACTTATTTTATAAGTGAGCTGGAAACTTCACAGTTTTTCGAGATATTTTTTACCGACATCATAAAAGATATTTTATTGAAGAAGATATTCGTTTAAGGGTTGCAAATTAGGGGATGAATCCGGTTTATTGAATTTCACCCACATTCCGTTAATCGATTCCAATAAATCTTGGCACATAGATGTAATTTCAATGAAAGTAAAATGTTATGGTGACCTAGAGGTGATCTGATGATGGAAACGGCAGACATCTGAGAGGAACTCCTCAATAGTGTACAGCAGCTACCTTGTGTTTAGTCTCATATTATTAGTTTTGACGAGGACTTCTACATTATGCGTTTTAGTTATCGTTGAGAAGATTACGTGACGAACACTACAAAAGCGAATAAAAAGGAGATAGTTTTGAGGTCGATATCGATCGATAAATACAAAATTTAAATACAGTTAGTGGCGACATCTCTAGCTAGGGCTGGTAGCTGTAAATTTACCAAACCGGGTGACGAAATACTTTCAGAAATTTCTCATAGATGGCGCTACGGCTAAAAAGTCGTTGAAAAACCAAATACTAAGATCAAATATCCGCTGGTTCGTCCCGTGGCTTAGTTGGCATAGCGTCTGGCACGGTGTGCTAGAAGACGTAGGTTCGAATCCGGCCGGATCATGGGAATTTTTTCTGCATGTTCGATCTTTGTATTAATAATTATAACAAACTAGTGGAGTGATTTCACAAAAAATAATTGATTATCAATTCAATACAATTTTAATTTTAATTACCCTTTATCATACCGTCCTTTATATATTCTCTAATACTGCGTTATTGTATAAAAACAGCGATATCTATGCAAACAAGAACAAAGGTTAAAATACTAAAGGCAAATTACTGAAGTTAACTTACTGAAGTTAATAAGATCCAACATATCATCAATTTCAAGTTGATTTTTTTTTCTTTCGAAGCGACGAACGTCGCATATTGTAATAGCGTGCAAGTGCTCTGTCTAAGCGGCTCAATGGAGAACTTAAGTCTAACGGCACACGTAATCGCCTACACTAGGAGTCTATGGTTGATTCTACATAACAGTGAGAGTGTTGAGTCAATCACTTTAAAAATATATATATAGTAAAATTGAGTATATGCACTGACTAGTATGTGGTGTGAAAACACCATTCCTAAACATTTTCAGATACAAAAAGAACACAAACTTACCTCGAAATTTTACAAGAAAAATGCTGTATTTAATCGGCACTACGTGAGGCACGCTATGATTTTCCGGAATGAATATGAAAGAAATACTATACATGATTAGAAATGAATTTATTGTTTCTCAAAATATTCTCCGTTAGGGTTAATAAAGTGCGTTAACCCTAACGGAGAATATTCATACGAATGAACCAATGTTGAAAACATTTATGCCACTCCTCCGTGACAATACACTGAAATATATTTTTCATACTCTTCGACAGCCTCTCCAGGTGATGAAAATCGTTGACCGCATAACTGCTTCTTAATTTTTGGAAATAAATACAAGTCACAAGGTGCCAAGTCCGGACTCTATGCGGGATGGCTCATAAGGTCAACGTTGTTCACCTTCAAAAATTCATTTGTCTCTCTGGCCGTGTGAGAACTGGCATTATCGTGGTATAAGATGATACGGCGTTTACGGTTATTTTTACGGGGTTTGTCAATAACTTCCGGCAAACAAATGATCGTGTACCAATCACTATTCACGGTGCAACGATTCTCTCAATCAACAGTAGCCACGTGTCCAGTTTTATTTAAAAAATAAGCAATTTTAATAATAAGTTGTTTATTTTTTTTAAATGACAGACCCAGGCATTAAAAACTTTATGGTTTGCTAGAGTAGTTACCGCAATAGCAATTAGTATTAGTTCTTTTACCTGTTATAACTTCGAACTCCGAAAAATCGGTATAAAATCATCACCGGCACCTCTAGGTATGGTATGCTTCCAGAGACGCATGAATCGCGTGAGCGGCTATGCATGCGCACTTTGGTTGGTTTCGGCTCATCTCGAAAGACCAATACGCTCGATTGCTGCTTTGTTTTGGGATCATTACTATAAATCTGTTCTTAACACTGGTGACTCCATTTGTAATGCATTTTCCAAATACTTTCACTCAAATTTTTTGGACAGCCACGTACCATCGACATCTCAAACTACTTTTTGTGCACACGCTTCTACCCCGACCGTTGCTAGCATTTCTAGTATAAAAGTAGATGGTAATATTATATCAAAACTTCTCTCGCAATTAGATCCTGCAAAGTCGGCTGGTCCAGATCTACTTCCAGCTAACTTCCTTATACGCTGTTCTGTGACTATAGCTGTCCCAATCGCTATTCTATTTAATAGATCGTTAGTAGAGGGCACGGTACCAAGTGTGTGGAAGCGTGCATACGTCACACCAGTCCACAAAAAAGGCTCCAGAACGGACATTATGAATTACAGACCAATCTCAAAGTTGTGTATTGTATCGAAAGTTTTCGAAAGGGTTGTTTATGATCAACTTTATTCTGCACTCAGGCAATCATTTAGCTTCACTCAACATGGATTCTTGAAAGGGCGCTCCGTTGTGACCAACCTGATACTGTTCAACGACTATTTGACTTCGCATATGGATAATGGCTGCCAAGTCGACGTCATTTACACGGATTATAGCAAAGCATTTGACCGAATTCGGCATGACTTACTTATATGCAAACTACAGAAGATCGGTATCAGTGGCGATTTGCTAAGGTGGCTCACGTCGTATATCTACAATAGGTCACAAGCGGTTGTGGTAAAAAATTATGTCTCTTGGTGGCTTAGGGTACCTAGTGGAGTCCCGCAGGGATCATTGCTCGCGCCTCTCTTATTCGCAATCTTTGTAAACGATATTGAACACTGTTTCAAATCATCACAACTACTATGCTTTGCGGATGATATGAAGATCATAGCACCTATTTCTTCAGTGTCTGATGCAATCTTGCTTCAAGAAGACCTTAGTAGGCTCGACACCTTCTGTACCGATAACCAACTCGACCTTAATCCGTCTAAGTGCACTGTCGTCACTTTTAGTCGTAAAATTAACTTAATACAATTTAACTATTCACTGAAAGACATTACTTTACAACGCGATACTGTGGTAAGGGATCTTGGTGTGTTTCATGATCATAAGTTACTATTTGCCTCCCACATCGATTCGATCGTTTCAAAAGCCTCAAAGAGTCTTGGATTTGTGATGCGTAACTCCAGAGATTTCCATCAGGCTAAGACACTAAAAATTTTATATTGCTCACTTGTACGCAGCCACCTTGAATACGCATCGCAGGTGTGGAGCCCGCAGTATCTTACATATATATCACGAATTGAAAACGTGCAAAAGAGATTCATTAAGTATTTATGTTATCGAACAAGGGAGAGGTATGATTCAAGCCGGTATCTTGAAATATGTAGGAAACATCATCTCTTGCCACTAGAGAAGCGACGCCAGATTGCAGACTTAGTATTTTTAAGAAAAATTGCTTCTGGTGCAGTAGACTCCCCAGAACTTGTGTCCAAGATCTTCTTTAGAGCCGACACAAAGACCCTTAGGTTTAATTCGCCTTTACATATACCTTCGGCCTCCTCGAACTATCGGCGAAATGCATATCTCTTGCGTGCTGGTAACAGCTTTAACCAACTATCCAGACAGGTTGATATTGACCTGTTTAACACTAGTGTTGCATCGGTGAAGCGTCTAATGAGTAATTTGTTTTTTGATAGGAAAGTGAATTTGTAAGTGTTGTATATTTACCCATAGTTCGTAATGCATCATAATAGTTTAGTTGTAATTTAACGCTCAATAATTTCAAATCAAAATGTATCTATCGGCGAGGACCTATAATTGGCTCACCATTATTATTTAAGTTTTTTATTCTATAAGATAGCCGTTGGTCTTCCAATAAATAAAATAAAAATAAAATAAATCCATGTTTCGTCACCTGTTACTATATCTAATACCAAATTTGACGCGCCTTCATTGAATCTGGTAAGCATGGCATTGCACCAAGTGACGCGATCCATTTTTTGAGCCTCAGTCAAATTGTGTGGGATCCACCGAAAGCACAGCTTTTTCACACCCAAATGTTTGTGTAGTATTGATTGTATTTGACTGATGCATAAGCCTAAATCTGACCAAATCTCATGGTATGTCACATGCCTGTCTGTTTTGATCATACGGCACACAGCATCGATGTTTTTGTTGTTCACAGCAGTGGATAGGCGACCATTACGAAATTTGTCAATGAGATACACACGACCGCATTTGAATTCTGCAAACCAGATACAAATAGTCGTCTTGCATGGTGCTTCATCGCCAAAAGCAGTTTGAAGCCGAGCAAAGCTCCGCTGAGCTGTTAATTTACACTTAAACTCGTAGAAAATCATACTACGAAAATTTTCACGAGTTAAATCCGTGGTGATGTAGACAACCAATTTCTAAAATGACCTCACAATGTAAAACCAAGTGACAGTCAGATGAAACAAATTGCATTCTACAACCAAAGAGTTCCATTTTCAAATGGTGTAATTACTTATTAAATATTGTTTATGTAAGTGGCTAGTTCCGGAAACTTATAGTGCGCTATGTATGTAAAGTACATATACCAATGATTTTTTCATATCAACTGAACTAAATAGAACACGTATACTAATGATATACATTTTTCAAATGGCTTTAATTTCATTTAAACGCATGTCTCCCGTGCAGGAGATCTGAGTTCAATTCCCAGTGTGGGCATGTAACTATGTCCTTTGAAAAAAATTGCAGTTCTTTCTATTAACTAACTGCCTACGTGCCCGAATGGTTACTATGCGGGTCTGTCACGAGGATCCCGCCAGGTTCGATTCCCTGGCCGGGAGAAATATTTGTTTATTTCTCTCGTGTATGTATGGCACCCACGATACAGGGTTTCTTTCGCAGATCAGTTTCTTTAGTACGGGGCTATGAGTGTGTGCGTTATTATTATTATTATTAATATTAATTACTATATACTTTGCGTTTCGTTTTTAAAAATATGTATTTTTAATAAAAACTTACAACTCGTAATTAAGAAAAAACCTTTCCTAATTACAGCAAAATTTTTAATGCAAAAATCTTCTCTGTACTCTTGCGAAACTCGGGTCGACACAAGTTGTCTCATTAGTACGTAGCGTTCCACTTTTCTTTAATTGCTATCTTTAATAAAAACTTTCCTATCATCTTTCTCTTTCACACTTACTGCTAATACGATTTACCGTCTCGTTTTGACGAGGTTTGGAAAATAGTTGAATCTACACGTTAAGTCGCTTTTGATTACTGCTAACTAAAACAGTTAAAATGTGTAGATTTGATGTGTCGATTATGTGACACTGTGACAACCACAAAAGCAAAATTTCAGGGATATAGTTACTCTTTTCTGGCCCACGTGATTGCGAATGCCGATTACGCAAATAACGATAGTGCGAAGTCGGTTGAGCGAAAGCTATAATGCGTGACGGTTTATTTTCACGAAGTTTAAAAGCGCGATGGTTTATTTGCGCGAATGACGATAGCACGAAGACCAATTTGCGAAAGATGGAATGCGCGAATGGATAATCCTACGATCGTTCATTTGCTTGCTTCACGGAAGTTTTTGTTGAGATGTCAATAGTCTGGTATTCTTTACCCTTCGCTTACATAGGAAGGGAAGTTGATAGTGTGTAATATTTTTATTTCAATTAATCGACCTCAAAAGTTCAATTAATTATCGAGGCCATTCGTGAAAATATGCCGTCGCGCATTATAGCTTGATCGCCTTCGCACTATCGTCATTCGCGTATTCGGCATTCGCAATCACGTGGGAATCCCCTCTTTTGTATACATATACATGCTGCTCAATTAAACAGAAACCAATTTTGTCAAATCAGAAACAGAAAATTTGTTACAAAACGACAATCCATCGACCCCGCACATATCCATTACGCATCGATTCATGCACTGTTACGGGTGCGTCTGCAGTACCATTTTATCTTGCTCCTTGTGAAAGAGTCCGTCCAGAAAGGTACTGCCACCTTTCTCCACCTTTCACCATTTATTTTGGCCGCCATTGTATTCTGAGCATTACTGCGTTCCGGTGTTGAAGGATAAAGGGTGCTGATGAAATTATAAGCAATGGGACTTGTCAATTTATGTGTTAAGGTAACGTAAAGCTCTGAGCCTTTGTATGCCAATGCCTTGTTAAAGCACTGTCCGATCTCTCAGCTAGTGTACCCAGAAGGTATGCGAGGAAATAGATACAATAATTTATTTCTCGTACCTATGTATAAATATCGCTTCACAACACAATATTTACGGATTACGGAGCCACAATGTATTACATAAATATATAATATACAAAATAAATAATTTCCAAATTTCAAAAATTCTGCACAATTTGAATTCACAAAATAAATATAGTAAAATATAGTTAAATTGCAAAAATGTTTGTTTTTTTATAATTCAAGTTTATGCGAAAATACTCGTTTAGATTTTAGGAACATAAAAACTTTACATTAATCTTGACGTAAAAAATCCATAGGGGGATTATGTAATGAAAAAGCCCGCGGGCATTCAGGACATTACGGTGACACTGTTTCCGAGCAAGTGCGTTGAAAAATAAATTACACCTCTCAGAGTAAAAATTTTGTAATCACGGACGGTCCTGAAATCATTCTTTTGGACTCTAATTGGGTCATCACTTTGTTTACTTCATTAATATTTTTTGTACGTGACCGGAATGGTAGCCCCTATATATGTATATAACATACTGGTTACGTTCGCAAAAAATGTAATTTGTGCGATGAAGGCAACCAATAGGGAATTCCAGTTTCCTTTTATTTGCAAGGCTACAACCTTTGCCGCAACATCAGTGCTACGCTTGGCCATTGTGGAAAATTTTTACTGATATTATTAAGTGTGAAGATATTAAAATTCATAAGGAAAGATGAGATATTTTCGTAATTAGCTCTCCTAAATAAATACAAAGAAAACATGAATTGGTATTTAAAGAGCATTTACTTTCAATTAGGAAGGTGTAATGAATCATATTAACGTTTCCTTTGTTTTCTAAACACACTGATTCTGAAATAACTCATTGTTTTAAGCCGAGTCACCAATCACCGGAGGAGAAGCGGGTAAAACTGTTTCGTTAGATCAAATGATCTAACCGTTATTTAATAAAATAACGGTCTTACAGAAAATATATGATACACCTAAGGATATTATCCAATGAATGAACTTACGTGTTACACGATAGGATGTACTTTATCCGATCATATAAAATCCTGAAAATGGGCTAAGATAGAACTCTAAAACGAATTATTAAGAATAAATTTATTTTATATACTTATTTATTTCAGGCCTCATGATACCTTAGAGACTAACATACATACTATATGATATAATAAAGTGTTTATTTATTTACAAGTATGGACAGTGACGTGTAGTGCAACTTGGGTATCCGGTAACCGGCCTCGGAAACGTCGATAGATAGACCCTTCGGCCAAAACTCTTCCGAATAAAATATCTAGACAGATGGATAGACAAAACGTTTATTTGAGTCACAAGACACATATACATAATATAAATCTAATTTTGTACATGATTTTTAAATGGAAATTTTTCTCTTTAAGTACTACAAAGAACCTGCTAAGTTTTGGTTTTAGTTTAATAAAATTAATAAGTTATTAAACTCATATTCATCCCAAAAGTTTCAAATTGCCTAGTTGTTTAAAGACATGCCACGCCGCGTGCTGCTCCGCCAGTCGCCATCGGGCGCTTGTCAACGTCGAATTTGTGTTAAATTTTCTCCGCCTGTTCATAAGAACAAAATAATTTGTTCATATTCATTTCGAGCGCGCGAATTGCGGAACGCGATCAGCGAACCCCCATCTCACATCCTAAAATCTCAATTTAAAATACCTCGCTTTAAGCTATTTTATAATAATTCCAGTTAAGTGTTCATCGCAAACGGTAGTTGACTGCGCTTTGACGCTATTGATTTGATTTTCATCACGATGACCCAATAAGGAACAAGGGCCCTATTCTCGAAGCACAAAATATGTCGTTTCGGCCATTTTCCCACTACTCTCGAAGTCCGTCAACGAAAAAACGGGCCCGTTAGAGACTGTCGAATCGCATTATCATACATTCTTAGTTCTAGTCCCGCTCGGAACTGACGTCATTCATAGTGGTAAAACGGCCGTAAATTCGGATTTAGTGTTTCGAGATTAGGGTTCCAGATACGTATTGTCTTCGAATAGCTTTTATGAGCTTTCTGTGATATGCAGGATTTAACACGATATTCTTAGAAACCGATAAAGCATTCGATACAATTAACCTAGTAAACAGTCAAAGGTACGGAAAAGAGATAGGTACTTTATCCGTACAATTTGTTTTTAAAGCTAACATATTTCACGTATTTCCTTTATCACAGCTTTTGATTCATCTGTTTTTTTGTAGTCGTCACAAAGCGCACCAAGCTCGGCTTCAACCTTGTAGACCGAATTCCGGACGTTGAGATCCGATGACGGACGAAATCCAGGATGCTGGAACGCGGATCATGAAACTCAAATTGGATTAGGCGGGGCACATAGCAAGGCAAGGTAATGACAGTTGGAGTAAGACGTCGTTTGATTGGTGGCCGAGGATGGACAAAAGAATCGTCGGGTGCCCAGTTGCAAGGTGGGTCGACGTTTTAGTACGAGTCGCGGTTCGTCAATGGATGCGACTAGCACAGGACGGTGGTGGATGCCACAAACTTCGGGAGGCCTATACCCAGCAGTGGGTGAAATCAGGCTGTGGTTGATGATGATAATGATGATATATGAAAGTGCGTAGCATTGGCTTCGAAATTATGCAACGAAATATGACAAATGGTGCAAGCTGAGAATCGGATGCCATCTTCCTGTACGGTAGGCAAATTCTTCTAACTAGGCTATCTGATAAGTCCTATGCATCAATTCCCAAACCACTTACTCTCCTACTCGGGTTCGATCTACCGATTACGCTGCCCATTGCTATCCATCTCGATGCAAAACTCATTTAGATTTGACCTAACAACAAAGCTTTACATCGAGTAGATATCGACGCTGGAAAGGCAAAAGGGCTAACATGCATTTGGACAATTTTACAGGAGAGCGTTTTAAAGCTTTTTTTTTTGAAGAAAAAAATCATAACTCTGATTTTATCTACTCTAGTTATATGGAAAAGTTAACTACTAGAAAGTTTCAGGTATTGATGAGGACTACAAAATGTTTGTCTACATATTGTTAATATTCGAAATAAACAGCACGTTAGACAATTGGGTTTTTTATCAGGCAGGAAAAACAGCTAACATAAATATTTTTACATAAAGACGTTACGGATAAGGAACTAACGTATATTTTATCTTTTAGGTTGTGACGGTGTGACCTCCTTACACCGTCATCTCACCTTTTTGTATCGTATCATTTTTTCTTTTGCTTGTATTTAAATTTTAAATTTAAATTGTTCCATCTTCCTTCGCTTTCTCATTTTGCTTCGTACCACGGTGACTCCATGCGTGATCGCGGTAGCGAAAACATCTACTTTCTTATTTTTGAACGTTTACATTTTAAGATATTAATATTGTTGTTGTACTGAATAAATTCCTATAAACCGGACTTTCGTCTTTTCAACTGCTAAAACTTACTGAGTAAGACGTATGTAGGCTGCGGGGGCTGCGGAGGCTATTACTACCCTTGGACCAGACTATATTACTGCTATCCAGGCTATTTTACAGTGTACAGAACACCACCAGCACCAGCAGCGCCATTACAAGGTAGACATTGAAAAATACCTTACTGGTGTAATAATTTGAATGTGCTATTCTACTTCTGTAAAAAACGTCTTTTGTAAAACGCCTAACAAACCAAAAAAGTGTTCAGATCGCCGTCAAACCTAGTTCATTAGACGCGAAAAAATTCGTTGATTTCAATAATGTATATAAGTCCATTTGCCCAAAAATGGTCTGTTAGCCCTTTTTCCTTTCCAGCGATACTACAATGAACGCAAATAAATTAAAAACTGTGACAAAGGAATCATATCTGTGGCCGTAGCATGGCATGTGATGTGCGATAAACTCTTGACAAACCTCCCCGTGACATATTTATTTCAGTTCATCAAACTATGTTGCCACTATTTTTTTGCGTTCTTTCGTTTATTTGGTAATGATCTAAATGTTATACTACATTTTGAAGAACAAGGTTAACGATATGAAATTGCGTATATTAATCATTGCCGCGAAAACGACAAAACAAAAAATGTTTTTTGTACTTCAAATTTTTACATATTTTAAATTGCATTAGTTAATATATGTATACGTACGTAGGGCACTCAATAAGTTTTGAGATACTCGAAATTTAAAAATGGAACGCACCAGTATTATATGTTTTTAAAAAGCAAATTTATTTAAAAATAGATCACCAAAAGCAATTTAGCTAAATTTAAAAAAAAAATGACATTGTCAGTCATTTTACTACAACGCTTTCCGCGCTTTTTCTTTGCAAAAATGGATCTTAACCGTACGAACATTTGCTTCCTATGATCTTCTATGATTTTAAATGTGGTTTAACTGAACAATTGAGTTTGGAACGTTTGCAGTCAGCATTAGAGGACCCTGCTCCTTCTCGTGCAACAGTTTTTAGGTGGTTTAAGGAATCTAAAAGAGGCAAAACTAACCTTTAAGATGACCTAAGAGGCGGACGCCCGGAAACAGCAGTTACTGCAGAAAATGTGTGGACATCTGAAATGTTGGTGCGAGAAGACCCACAAATCACGTACACGAATATTAAGAAGATCCTAGGCATTAGTTCGGGAAGCTTCAATACTATCCTGCATCAACGTCTTGGAGTGAGGAAGCTTTGTTGTCGATGGATCCCACGATTGCTCCCCGGTACTGAAAAACAGGCTGGAGTGGATTGGTGCCGAGAAATACTCATACGTTTCGAAAACGGGACATCGAGACGTGTTTCAGAAATCGTTACTGGTGATGAAACATGGATCTATCGATATGATCCAGAAAGCAAGAAGCAGTCGTCGGTGTGGGTCTTCGCAGAGGGACAATTGCCAACAAAGTTCCAAAGACCTCGAAACGTTGGCAAAAAAATGGTAGCTAGTTTTTTTTCTCTGAGCGGACATTTGTCGACGTCAATGTTAGAAAATAGTAGGTCTGTTAATTCAGAATGGTACACAACAGTAGCATTGCCAAAAGTTTTCCAAGCTGTGCGGGAGAGGAGACCAAAGACCGGGCTTCGGGGAATCATGCTACGTCACGATAACGCCTCTTCACATACGTCCCTCAGAATAAAGGCGTTTATTGAGGAATCTGGTATAGAAACCTTAAATCACCCGCCGTACAGCCCTGACTTGGCTCCCTACGATTTCTTTTTGTTCCCAGCAGTGAAGGATAAAATGAAAGGAAAATTTTTTTTGAGTATCGAAGAAGCAGTGGCTGCCTACGAAATGGCAATTTCAATGCTGACGGATCAAGACTGGCAAAAGTGTTTTCAGAGTTGGTTTAGACGAATGAAACTTTGTGTAGATAATGATGGAGAGTATTTTGAAAAAATGTAAAATAAATTATATTAAAATGTTTGATATTTTTTCTTTATCTCAAAACTTATTGAGTGACCTACGTTAGGTATCTCTAATTACTCTCATGTATTGAACTGTATTAAAATTGTTCTCCGCATCTGTTCCCAATAATTTATATAATGTCAATTTGTTTGTTTTTAATATTTAATTACCTTATAGTAGATTTTAAAATCAACTATAACCTTGCCATGTTTGGCACTGTCTTAACCTTTTGCAGTCATTCGCGGCGCTCGCGATGACTGCAAAAAGTTATCTATTGTGATACGATTTTAAATGCCGGGGTATTAGTTGTATTTGACAGCAAAATGTGGATATATTACCTTTATCGCGACGGCATGCTATGGGAGCTGTTTACTATAGTTTGTGTCATTTTGTGTGGTATATGTTTGCTTTACAACAGTAAAAGTGTAAAACACATAAAAATGTCTTATAAAAACAAAAGGTAACGGATAAATCATCCTTTTACCGTATTATTCGCTGTTTACCAGGAAGATTTGTATTAAAGACTATAAAGTTATATACAACAAGGCATTTAATATAACGAAGTGTAAACAGAAATCACAGGTATTGCAATCAACCACCACTTCAGGTCCAAACCGAAAGGAATCCACCCAAACATTAGTATCGGACTAATCCCATTTTCCGAACAGTGCTGGACGCGGGACGAATAACAATACCACTAATGAGCCTGCTACGCCTATTACATCCAAATGGCAACTACCACGCCAAAGTATTGGTTTCTACGGGCTTTGTTATTACGTACAAATCACTGTTTGGGAAAATTGTAATTGAAAGAAGTAGCTGCTTACTCTAGTTAAGAACTATATTACGGTATGCAAGAAGACGTCGGTTCGAATCCGACCGGATCGAAGGAA